>NW_024067898.1:0-300000 GCF_009389715.1 Phoenix dactylifera | reverse complement strand
TTGGGAAGGGTTTCTTTTTCCTCATGAATTTTTTAAACTTCCTAACTATCAAACCCAAGTCCTCGTCCTCACTTTCTTCCTCACTCTCACTACTTTCTTCTTCACACACACTCGAAGTAGCCTTGAGTGCAATTGTCTTCTTCTTTGGCAAATCATCTTCATGTTGCTTCATCGTGAGCTCATGCGCCATCAATGAGCCCAAAAGTTGTTCTAGTCCCAAGGTGTTGAGGTCTTTGGCTTCTACGATCGCCGTGACCTTTGCTTCCCATGCTTTCGGCAAAGACCTGAGAATTTTACTTACAAGTTCCGGATTAGTATAAGATTTACCCAAACTCTTTAGACCATTAATTATATCGGTAAAACGTGTAAACATGCATGTGATGGTTTCATTGGGTTCCATCTTAAACAACTCATATTTGTGAACTAGAATGTTCACTTTGGACTCTTTGACTTGATTTGTACCCTCGTGGGTAACTTCAAGCCTATCCCATATTTCCTTAGCGGAACTACATGTGGAGACTCTATTAAACTCATTTACATCTAGGGAACAAAATAATGAGTTCATGGCTCTAGAATTGAGTTGAGCCATCCTATCATCATTCTCATCCCAATCCTCCTCAGGTTTGGGAACTTGAATGCCATTAACCATGTGTGATTGACGCAATCGGGGTGGGCTGCAGATTTTTTCTTCTTGAGGATGGCTGAATCTTTCTTCTCTTTTTTTTTTTTTTTCAAAGCAATGGCAACGAAAGAGCTTTAGTAAGGAATTCAAGCCTCATTTATCGTTTGTAGGAAGAAAGAGCTTATAGGAAAAAGAGCAAAAAAATCACGCAATGGAGGCTAGGGTTCTTTGTGGTGGAAGGAAGGAGGAAGAAGATGGGTTGCTGGTTGGTGAGATTGGGTTCAAGGAGGGTCAGCCAATTGACCAAAATTAGGCACCAATTTTTGTGGGGGCTGAAATTGGCTAGACCAATTTTTTTGGCTGAATTGGGTTGTGTGGAGTCCTAATGGCAATAGGACTTAGAGGAGGACGTGGGAAGGAGTCTTGGGCGTGAGGGAGGTGCTGAAATGCTAATGTGGCACTCAAGGAGAGTGCACACAAGAGGTGGAGGCGTGAGAACAAAAGAAGGGATAAGGATAAACTTGAGTTTGTTAGGGAAATCTCATCCAAAACCAACCCAATTTCAAATGGCGTGAAGGGGAGGCGTCCCACCTTCCCTCAGCCCCTTTGGCATCGCACCAGCAAGAGGAGTAGCCTCTCTTCACGCAAACAAATCATAATTTCGAAATCCAAAAGAAACTAACTTCATTCATCATACCCTTCTTTATATAGAAAGAAAGGTTGGCACAGAATTTTAAATTGGACTCCTAATTACATGAGGACTCAATTCAAAATTTAAATTTTCTAATTGATCAATCAAAGGCCTTGACACCTAAGCCTAGACACCTAGGAATCCATTCCTTATGGCGTGTGGATTGAAACCCATCAAAAGAAATTCAGCCGCATGCCACGAGTTGGAATGTAGGTGGAACTCCTTCTCGGGTACCAACATCAGCATGAAGTTCGGGAGACTCCTCAAATTTCATCTGATCTCCAAATTTTATGTTCTTATAGTCATTGGAAAGCTACGGATGTGTACTTTCCAACAAAATTTGAATCAACTTAATCAGACTTCTGTAGCTTCCAAAATCTTTAAAATACCATATGGTGTTCAATCTGTCACGGATTTCAACTGGATTTGAACTCTGAATTTCTTCCACATGTGAGAGGTCTTCATGGTTGAACTTCTCTTTCTTTTGACATGTGACCACTTCTAATTAGCCATGGACCCATTCACGCCTTGGACTCAATTTAATTCATTGTGAAGAGGCTAACCCATTGTGAATCAAATCACTTATTGCATGGACTCAATCTAATTTCAGCTTGGACTCAAATTCTTTTCACCCCTCACCCAATGTCCCATGCCATTAGAATGAGGAAGGTGCTCCTGCATCAACTCTCCCCGGCTGGAAAAAGACTCGACTCTGTCGAGTTCTGTGACTGATAGAGCTCGTAGAGATCCGGGTTCAGCCGTTGGACTTCTTCCGTCTTCAACCAAGAGCAATCTGAAATTGGTCTGCCCTTCCATTTAACCAAAAATTTCTGATATCCCCCTCGACGTGTGGACACAATCTGATCATCCAAGATGTCTTCAATGGTGTCTTTAGGGGCTGATCGACGTGGTATTGATGGGGGTACGGCTGGAGGGTCTTCATCTTCAGCAAAGTGACCTTCGTAGAGCTGCAGGTCTTCAACATTGAAAATTGGGCTAACCTGCAAGTCTTCAGGCAAATCAAGCACATATGCATTAGGTCCCATTCGTTTCACTACCTTGAAGGGGCCGGCGCGACGAGGATGTAGCTTCTGAAAATTTCTGCGAGGGAAGCGTTCAGCACTCAACCGCATCATCACAAGGTCTCCTTCTTTGAATTCCCGGGGACGTCGCTTCAAGTCTGCTTGTTGCTTGTAAATCTCGGTGTTGGTGACCAAACGACGTCGAACTTCAGCATGGATATCTTGTATGTGCCTAGCGAAGTCTTCACCACCTTCGCTGGTCCTTGTGTTGATGGGAAGTGGTACAAGATCAATAGGCCGCCGCAGTTTCAACCCGAGAACAATCTCGAAAGGTGACAATCCTGTGGTACGGTTGACACTGCTGTTGTAGGCAAACTCGGCATGGGGTAAAATCAGATCCCATGACTTCACATGATCCCGGACTAAGCATCGAAGAAGGTTCCCAAGACTGCGGTTGACCACCTCGGTCTGCCCATCGGTTTGGGGGTGATAGGCGCTGGAGAAGGAAAGACGGGTGCCAAGCTTCGCCCAAAGTGTCTTCCAAAAATAGCTAACGAACTTGACATCACGATCAGATACAATAGTCTTCGGGAGCCCATGTAGACGAACCACTTCTTTTAAGAACAAATCAGCAACTCGTGATGCATCATAAGTCTTCGCACAGGGCACAAAGTGCGACATCTTTGAAAACCTGTCAACAATGACAAAAATAGAATCATGTCCTCGTACCGTCTTGGGCAACCCAAGCACGAAGTCCATGCTGAGGTCCTCCCATGGTGAGCTTGGCAATGGTAGTGGAGAGTAGAGGCCGGCATTGGATTTTGTTCCCTTGGCTAGTTGACAAGTTCGGCAATGTTTGATGATTCGGTGGACATCCTTGCGCAAGGTCGGCCAATAGAACCTATCCTCCATCATAACGACGGTCTTGTCACGCCCGAAGTGACCAGCAAGACCTCCCCCATGAACCTCCCGGATGATGTGGTCGCGAAGAGAGGTTTCTGAGATACATAGGCGTGTGCCACGGAAGAGAAAGCCGTCATGGATTGAAAAATCAGAATGCTGCCGGTGACTTCCTGCTGAAATTTCGGTGTAGATAGACTGAAAATATGCATCAGTAGAATATAGATTTTTCAGATCATTGAAGCCCGTTACTTCTGCATTCAAGAGGGTGAGAATATGTGTCTTCCGGCTAAGGGCATCAGCGACTCTATTTTCTGCACCAGGCCTATGCTTCAATACAAAAGTAAATTGCTGCAGTACATCCACCCATCTCGCATGTCGCGCACTTAGCTTCTTTTGTGAATTGATGTACTTTAAAGAGTCATGGTCGGTATACATGACAAACTCTCGATGTAGAAGATAATGCTTCCAATGTTTAAGAGTTTGAACCACAGCATAAAACTCAATATCATAAGTGGAATACCTTCGCTTGGCGTCGTTGAGCTTTTCGCTGTAGAAGGCGACGGGATGACCTTCTTGGCTCAGAACTCCACCAATCCCAATATGAGAAGCATCACAAGCGACCTCGAAGAGCTGATCAAAGTCTGGAAGTCGAAGAATTGGGGCTTGGGTTAGACGTTCCTTGATGTCTTCAAAGGCTCTAGTGGCGGCCGGCGTCCAACGGAAATTTTCAGCCTTCATACAATTGGTGATTGGTGCTACTATGCTGCTGAAATTTCTTATGAACCGGCGGTAGAAGGAAGCCAAGCCATGGAAGCTCCTCACCTCATGAATGTTACTTGGCATCGGCCACTCCCGAATGGCACGAACTTTCTCCGGATCCGCTGCAACACCTTGATCTGAAATTATGAAACCAAGGAATGGTACTTGTGATTCAGCAAAGAAGCACTTCTTCAGGTTAACATAAAGTTTTTCTGATCGGAGTGTAAGAAGCACTCGGCGAAGATGTTGCTGATGCTCCACACGGCTACGACTGAAAATCAAAATGTCATCAAAATAAACAACCACAAAGCGCCCAATATACGGTTTCAGCACTTGATTCATAACCCGCATGAAAGTACTTGGCGTATTGGAGAGACCAAACGGCATAACCATCCATTCATAGAGGCCATCCTTGGTCTTAAATGCCGTCTTCCACTCATCCCCAAGTCTGATTCTGATCTGGTGGTAGCCACTTCGAAGGTCCAACTAGGAGAAGATGGTGGCTCCATGTAACAAATCCAGCATGTCGTCAAGCCGCGGGATCGGGAAGCGGTACTTCACTGTAATCTTGTTCATTGCTCTGCTGTCCACGCACATCCTCCATGAACCATCCTTCTTGGGAGTAAGTAGAGCCGGAACGGCACATGGACTGAGGCTCTCTCGGATGAATCCCTTGTCCAAAAGTTCTTGGACTTGGCGGTGAAGCTCCTCATGTTCTCTAGGATTCAGCCGGTATGCAGGAAGGTTCGGTAAACTTGAATCGGCACCAAATCTATGGCATGTTGGATGTCCCTCATCGGTGGAAGCTCCTTGGGAAGGTCCTCAGGGGTTACATCAGAGAAATCATCCAATATAGACTTGAAATCAGGAGGAACAACTTCTGAAATTTCAGCCCCAACTTCCCTAGCCATTAGTGCATACATGACCCCCATCTCTCGGCTACAAGCTTCAAACTTTCTCATGGTTAAAACCCGTTGGATTATCAGATTTTCAGAGGTAAAATCAGTGATCCTAAGGGGCTTTAACACAACTCTTTTGTTGGCACAATATAGAGAATAACAATTGGATCGACCATCATACTCGACACTACGATCATACAACCAAGGTCTTCCTAGAAGAAGATGGCACGCTTTCAGAGGCAGAACATCGCACCATACTTCATCTCGGAGGTCCTTACCAAGTGAAAAACTGATCAAGCATCTTTGTTTAACAGGGATGGAGGAGTCTTCGATCCAACTTACCCGATACGGCTTTGGATGCGGTACCAGTTTCAGATTCAGCTTTTTCAGCACTTCTTCGGAAATGATATTCATGCAGCTTCCATTGTCAATGATGAGGTTTAGAGACTTGTTGGCATGCTCGACGCGAGTGTGGAAGATATTGGTGCGCCTCCAATCTTCCTCCACGTTCTCCTCCAGCTTGCAACCCGTAAGAACCCGCCGCACGACGCACACAGGTAGATCTGAAGCTTCTAACTCCACCGCAGGGGCTTCTTCATCATGTTCTTCGTTTCCTTCATTTCCCTCTTCATCAGCGGGCTGAGAGGGAGTGACTTCAGAGGGTCCTATGATCTCATCCTCCTCGCATACCAATGCAAATTGTTGTTCTCGGGTAGGACAAACAACGGCGAAATGGCCTCGCCCGCCGCACTTGTAGCATTCAACAGGATTCTTCCCTTGCGGTGTGGATTGTGGCATAGGACCTTTACCCTTTTCATTAGCCCTTGGAGCACCCATTTCCTGATATGTGCTTCTATTTACAGAGGTTTCAGATCTGAAAGCAGGGGCGTTACTGTTAGGATCCCACATATGCCATGAAAATTCGAAATAATTTTCATGTTGCAGCGGAAAAACTATGCGGGATCCGTTCATCGCATGAACGTGTTTTAAAACCTTTCGTTTGTAGATAGATTAGAATTAAATTATTTTAAACTATTTTAAAATCATTAAGAAGATCAGATCTTCACCTTGTGCGGGTAGATGGTCTTCGCAAATCTGATTTACGTGGTATTTGATCAAGGCTCAGTGGAAGCCGCACACGCGTCCGGCCTCTACAAGTATCCACACGAAGTACTGACTCGATCGAAGCCTTTGGATCTCACCGGGGTGCTAGCTCCCTTGCAGAGATGGCTATGGATGGCTGAAGTCCTCTCCTTTGAATCAACCTTTGATTGGCTTGAGAGGAGGAAGAAGAAGGAAGAACCAAAGGAACAAGAACAAAGCCCTGCAGCCTTTTTCTTTTTCTTCCTTTTGGAACCAAGATGAAGAAGGAAGAGGGCGTCTTAGGCTTTTCTTTTTCTTCTCTTGATTGTGGCTCAAAGGAGGAAGATGGAGGAGGGTGCTCACGGCTGGAATGAGGAGAAAAACCATCCTTTTTTTCGAAATTCCATGCTCCCTTTTAATTAGTTAACAGATAAGGATGAGTTCCTATTTTTTAGGAACTCATCTTTATCTCTTCTTTTGGCTAACAAGGAGGGGCGTGCGCCCCTCCTCTTTCTCCCACGCACACCCCAAGGGGAGGGGCGTGGGCCCCTCCCTCAAGTTCATTTAAATCTGCTATTTAAATAAATTAAAGGGGGTTTTAATTTGGGTCCATTGCATGAGTCCAATCCTAGTCAAAATAGGATTTTTATGAACCCATTTCAATTTCCTCCAATTTCTAATCCAATTAGAATTTAATTGAGCCATGACTCTATTGAACTCTTCAATCCTAATCCAATTAGGAGTCATGAAATTAATTATATTGAATAAAAAATTAATTAGGACTTAAGAAAATCCTAATCTAATCAGGACTTGTTCAATTTTCAGCCCTAAGACAATTTGGACTTTAGAAATCCTATTCCAAATAGGATTCTAATTTAATTTGAAATTCTAATCCAATTAGGACTCCAAAGATCCTACTCCAAGTAGGACTCATGATCTAGTCCAATTAATTAAATCCAATTAATTAAATTAAATTACAATTCGATTACAATTATTCCTTCTTCTAGCCACTAACTCTTAGCGGGTTTTCATTTATCAATCTAATTGATTATTTGTGATTCCTAATCACATTCAACCATTGGATCGGTCAATACCTCTAATGTGTGTGACCCCATAGGTTCCATTCTGACTGGTAGTGAGATATATTATGATCTCTATCACAATATCATTGAAAACTCCTTTCAATGGGTTGAAACAATTCCAACTCAACTCACCAGGGATTATCGACCATCGAGATGATCCCTGTGAGTCTCACCATCCACCAGTGACACCTAGCAGTATGTAGTGGCCACCCAGCAGAATAGAATGGTGAACCTCTAGGTGCAGTTATCGTATGATACAGTCCTTCTATCGTGGATCCCTACAGACCGGAGGTCATGGATAACTCGTCAAACCCCGTCGTCTGTCATATGTCTAGATTTATTCGACTTGAGTTCGATAGTGAAAAACTCTTTCTCCACTTTATATTTCTGCCCTGGCCAAGGTCTTAGAACTCAGTCTAACAAATCACATAGGATCACTCCTCTTCTATCAAGGTCGATAGATTCCATGTAAGTGCATACCCTACTCTTACAGTGAACTTACTGCAGCCAATCTACACTACAAGGACCCATATGGCTAGAGACCATGTATACGTGTAGTCAAACTACAATAACCTCACTGTGAGTAGCCGAAGCACCGCAGGTCAAAGGACCAGTCATACTACTGCAATATCAAGTAAGTCCCTGACGAGTGGATAGACATCCAAGTGACTTCTTGTCTTGGTCACGCTCAGTACCCTTGTTCTCTAACAAGCACCTGCACTATCACTTCAGTGTCCCTACACTGTGGACTCGAGTCTCGTCCATCCAGAAGGAAAGTGATCTGTGCACTGATCGGATCGATCACCGTCCTCGTAATGATCCATTGATCAGGAGCATTTAGAAATTAATCACCAATGATACATGGCTCAAATTCTCAACTCTTGAGAATATGTATCATCATCTTATTAATTTCTTGGACGATTCATAGATACATAAACAATATGAATGAAAAGATGCCCATTTATTATTCAATAATAATAAAGTCAAGTACAAATTTATGTCCTAGAATTAATAATGTGTCTGCCAGATTGGCTTCTAGGACATACATCTAACAATCTCCCACTTGCACTAAAGCCAATCAGCCATATATCTAAGTCCCATCTTCTCAAGGTGGACTTCAGTCTTCTGCTGACTTAGCTGTTTAGTAAGCGGGTCTGCCACGTTGTCCGCGGAGTCTACTCTCTGTACCTCGACATATTTCTTCTCGAGATAGTCGCGTATGAGGTGGAAACGCCGCTCTATGTGCTTGGACTTCTGATGAGACCTTGGCTCCTTAGCGAGAGCTATGGCGCCATTATTATCGCAGTAGAGTGTGATGGCATCTGATGGCATTACATCTAGCTCTGCAATGAATTTTTTTTGAACCAGAAGGCTTCCTTTGCAGCTTCAGAGGCGGCGATATACTCAGCTTCCATGGTAGAATCAGCAATGATCGGTTGTTTGGAACTCTTCCAATTTACCGTACCATCATTGCACAAGAACACATATCCAGATGTAGACTTTCTATCATCAATATCAGTCATAAAGTCTGAATCTGTGTATCCTTCTACCTTTAACTCCGATGCTCCTCCAAAGACCAAGAACAAATCTTTAGTTCTTCTTAAGTACTTAAGAATGTTCTTCACAGCTGTCCAGTGCTCTTCGCTTGGATTCGACTGATATCTGCTAGTGACACTCACAGCAAGGGCTATATCAGGTCGTGTACACAGCATGGCATACATGAGGCTTCCTATTGCAGAAGCATAAGGAATCCTGCTCATGCGTTGAATCTCTTCAGATGTGTTGGGGCACATCTTTTTGGAGAGATGAATCCCATGCCTAAGGGGTAATAGACCCCTCTTGGAGTTTTCCATACTGAACCTCTTCAGTACCTCCTCTATGTACATCTTTTGTGATAGGCCAAGCATCCTTTTAGATCTATCCCTATAGACCTTTATCCCCAAAATGTAGGATGCTTCCCCAAGGTCTTTCATGGAGAACTCTTTTGATAACCAGACCTTGACCGAGGTTAGCATAGGAATATCATTTCCTATCAGGAGGATGTCATCCACGTACAGTACGAGGAACACGACAGCACTCCCACTAACCTTCTTGTAAATACACGGTTCCTCTTCGTTCTTGATGAATTCAAACGATTTGATCGCATCATTAAAACGAGTGTTCCAACTCCGAGATGCTTGCTTTAGTCCATAGATGGACCTTTGCAGCTTGCAGACCTTGTGATCACCATCACTGGAAGTGAAACCCAAAGGCTGCTCCATATAGATATCTTCATCAAGATATCCATTCAGGAAAGCAGTTTTCACATCCATCTGCCATATTTCATAATCATGAAATGCTGCAATAGCAAGCAATGTTCGAATGGATTTCAGCATGGCTACAGGTGAAAAGGTCTCCTGATAGTCAATGCCTTCGCGCTGACTATACCCTTTCGCTACTAGCCTTGCCTTATAGGTCTCTACCTTTCCATCCGAACCTATCTTTCTTTTATAGATCCATTTACATCCAATAGGTACTATACCTTCTGGTGGATCTACTAAGGTCCAGACTTGGTTGGAATACATGGAGTCTATCTCTGACTACATGGCTTCCAGCCATTTCTCGGAATCGATATCAGATATCGCCTCGTCGTAGGTATTGGGATCCTGTACATGTTCCCTATCTCCCATGAGGAACATTTCCTCGGTGTCCTCTACTAGTATACCTAAGTATCTATCGGGAGGATGGGAGACCCTACTAGATCTACGAGGTGGAAGAGGTACTACGTGTACTGGCTCAGTATGAATAGGTTCTATAGGATCCATGACTCGTTGCTTTTCAGAGACTCTCTCTTCAAGCTCAATTTTTCTCCCACTGCCTCTATCAAGGATAAACTGTTTTTCCAGAAAGACGGCATGTTGGCTCACAAACACATTGTGATCCTCTGAGGTAAAAATTGTATCCTAATGACTCATTAGGATATCCAATGAAACGAGCACTTATGGTCCTAGGCTCTAACTTGTCCGCCTGTAGTCGCTTGACGTGGGCCGGACATCCCCAAATCTTGAGATGACCAAGACTCGGCTTCTTGCCATGCCATATCTCATACGGTGTGGTAGGAACGGATTTAGAGGAAACTCTATTCAATAAATAAATTGCGGATAATAAGGCATCTCCTCAAAGAAACATAGGTAGATCAGTGAAGCTCATCATGGATCGGACCATATCCAATAGAGTCTGTTTCCTCCTTTCTGACACTCCGTTGAGTTGAGGTGTACCCGGAGGTGTCCATTGTGAGACTATGCCATTTTTCTTGAGATAATTCTGGAATTCCCCACTAAGGTATTTTCCTCCTCGATCTGATCGAAGAACCTTAAGGGTTTTTCCAGTCTGTTTTTCTACTTCATTTCTGAACTCTTTGAACATTTCAAAAGACTCAGATTTGTATCTCATAAGATACACATACCCATATCGTGAATAGTCATCGGTAAAGGTAATGAAGTATGAATAACGACCCCTGGCTAGCACATCGAATGGGCCACACACATCAGTGTGTACCAGGGTAAGTATTTCAGTGGTCCTCTCTCCATGTCCTACAAAGGGTAATCTAGCCATTTTTCCTTGAAGACAAGACTCACAAACTGGATATGATTCGAAAGTCAATGGGCCGAGAAGCCCATCTTTTTCCATTTTGTTCATTCTGTCCTCTCCAATATGGCCAAGCCTGAGGTGCCACAGATACTTCTGGTTTATCTCATCTCTCGATCTTTTAGATCCTATGGCATCCACTACTTGCTCAGACACATTCACAGACACATCAATATGCAAGTGATAGAGACTGTCAATCATGAAACCACGTGCAACTAATTTATTTCTGAAATAAATAGAACAGCAGTCTTTGTCAAAAGTCAAAACATGACCATCCTGTGCTAAACACGAAACAGAAATCAAATTCCTGCTAGCAGCAGGGACATAATAACAGCCTCTAAGCAATAAACTAAATCCAAACGGTAATCGCAGAGGGTAGGTGTCCACAGCTATAGCAGCAACTCTTGCCCCGTTGCCAACCCGAAGGGTCACTGCACCTTCTGCCTGCCTCCTACTTTCGTTTAGACCCTGCATAGTAGTGCACAAATGAGCACTAGAACCAGAATCTATAACCCAACTAGAAGTAGAAGAAACCGTAAGGTTAGTTTCAATCACGAGCAAGTCTAGCATACCTTCAGAAGGTGTGTCCCTTTTGTTCTTCAGGCTCTTGAGGTATAAAGGGCAGTTTCTTTTCTAGTGGCCGTCGACGTTGCAGTGGAAACATTTTTCTTTGTCATTAGCCTTTTTCTTATAAACTTCCTTCTCGGGCTTTTTGTCTTTCTTGTGCTTCTTTGCAGACTTCTTTTTCTTCCAAGTAGACTTTTTCTTGGAACCAGAAGTCAGCTCAGTAGCCAGAACAGAGCCCCTTGAACCTTTCAAGGCCCCTTTAGCAGTTACCAACATATTCAACAATTCGGTCTTTGTGCATTCAATTTTATTCATATGGTAGTTTACTATAAACTGGCCAAATGAATTAGGAAGGGATTGCAGGATCAGATCTATCTGCAGTTCCTTATGCATGGACATACCGAGCTTCTCAAGTTCCTCGAGGTCCTTGATCATAGTCAAACAGTGATCGTGGACAGACTGCCCCTCACGCATCTTTGCCTTGAAGAGCCTCTTGGACACTTCAAAGCGTGCAGTGCGGCTCTGCTCACCATACAACTCTTGCAGATGAGCCAGTATTTCCCTAGCAGTCTTTATGTTCTCATGCTGGCATTGAAGTTCGTTAGTCATGGATGCCATGATGTAGCACTTAACCCTAATGTCGTCATCAGTCCACTTCTGATGCGTCTCACGCTGATCATCAGTAGGACGTGCTGGTAGCCTAGGGATATCATTCTCGAGCACATACCCTATTTTCTCACAATTCAGAACAATTTTCAGGTTCCTAAGCCAGTCTTTATAGTTGGTTCTGGTCAGTCTGTTGGTCTCAAGGATTCGGGTCAAAGGGTTTGAAGCTGACATTGTGATCTGTAGAGAGTAAAGATTCTAGTTAGACTTTGTACTTGAACTTAATTTGTTCTAGGGACTTTTAAAACAAATATGCTCCCACTATTTTCTCGAATCCCTCATACTCCCCTGATGGAGAAACGAAAACTCTACGCGACTAGGATCTCTAGTGGGTACTGCGGTCTCACCGATTTACATGCCGCCTCACCTAACAGTTATTGGTGACATATAAATGGATGAGTGTACAACTCTTGTATAATGCTTCTCAAGCATATTGCAGTGGTACTTGGTCTCTAAGTGATGAAGACCTCACCTAATAGTTATTGGTCCCATTACTTAGTTAAGTCAGACCCACCGTATAACCGCGGAAATAAAGTCGTCATTGGGTCCTCACCTAACAGTTATTGGTGCCCAACCCCACCTTTACCCCACAACATCTCATGTCTAATAGAGAGGTCCAGTCCCCCGATGCAACTTGCCCACTGTGTCCGGCCGAGACAAATCAACGCCGGAAAGACCTTAGCAACTCTACTACGGTGGAAGACCTATGGACTTAATATTGCATAATCAAGTCTTAGTGTTTGCAACTTGAGTTCTTCATAAGAGGTAATCGAACAATTGGCCAGGTAAGCAGGTGGGAGGCTCCCCTTACTCAGAGAGTAAGGTCCTAGTTAAGTAACCACCTTATAGGCTTGTCTAGACACCAATTAGATCAATTAATCTAATATGACTAACTCATGTTGGTTCACCCTCGACTGATTAGGGAGGTTTCGATTTAGGTCTCACTCGATCGCGTATTCACATCTCATGCAAATATAAGTCTACCCGCATAGACATAAGCATTAAACATCCAGGCATTTATCAAAAATAAAATTAAATGGTGATGATCATGAATCCAAGATGGGGTCATTTTACAAGCACATGCACGTCAATTGGTTTGATCGTCTTCAACTCTTGACTCGATCTTGATCCTCTAGGTCCAATTGTGATCAACTCCTTGATCCATCTTCAATCAACCCTTGATCTTGATCCGCGCATGTTGAGCTTGTTGATGTACATATCGATCAACCATCGACGTGCAACACACATCACAGTTTACATCCCATATTGCTTTAAAAATTAAATAAAAATAAAATAAAAATTACAACCCTTTTCATTGAGACACGCAGGTCTCTAATACATGAATTTAAGATGCACGCAGGCATCTGAAAATTAAAATTACATGCATCACAGAACATCACAGAACATCGCAGAACATTTCAGCACATTCAAAGGGTCCATCCATGATCATCAACATACGCATCACATGCATAAAAAATTATTTTTAGATCTGTAATTTAATTGATTATTCCATCTCATGACTTGCTGATCATGCTAGATTTGACTCTAAATATTTGTAATCACATTATCAAAGCTTTAGAATCATTAATCTAAGCATCTAAAAATTAGTATGCAGAAAAATCAGCAAGCTGAAAATTCTGCATACATAAATTTCAGCAAGCCTAATCCCTTAAATTTCAGATCTAAAATGCCTTGAAAAATTTAATTCTAATCTTAATCTATATAACCATGGCTCTGATACCACTGTTAGGAGGAGTCTCCACTCCTACATGGGTTCGGTCCTATTAAAAATAGGGTGACACCCATGTATACCTATCAGAGCACGCATCTCTATACGCCTCCGGACGGAGAGCCACGCTTCGTCACACGATCACGCGTGAGAGTTTCCGTAGATCGGTCACAACTCTTGGACCTTTGCTCTGATACCACTGTTAGGATCCCACATATGCCATAAAAATTCGAAATAATTTTCATGTTGCAGCGGAAAAAACTATGCGGGATCCGTTCATCGCATGAACGTGTTTTAAAACCTTTCGTTTATAGATAGATTAGAATTAAATTATTTTAAACTATTTTAAAATCATTAAGAAGATCAGATCTTCACCTTGTGCGGGTAGATGGTCTCTGCAAATCTGATTTACGTGGTATTTGATCAAGGCTCAGTGGAAGCCGCACACGCGTCCGGCCTCTACAGGTATCCACACGAAGTACTGACTCGATCGAAGCCTTTGGATCTCACCGGGGTGCTAGCTCCCTTGCAGAGATGGCTATGGATGGCTGAAGTCCTCTCCTTTGAATTAACCTTTGATTGGCTTGAGAGGAGGAAGAAGAAGGAAGAACCAAAGGAACAAGAACAAAGCCCTGCAGCCTTTTTCTTTTTCTTCCTTTTGGAACCAAGATGAAGAAGGAAGAGGGCGTCTTAGGCTTTTCTTTTTCTTCTCTTGATTGTGGCTCAAAGGATGAAGATGGAGGAGGGTGCTCACGGCTGGAATGAGGAGAAAAACCATCCTTTTTTTCGAAATTCCATGCTCCCTTTTAATTAGTTAAGAGATAAGGATGAGTTCCTATTTTTTAGGAACTCATCTTTATCTCTTCTTTTGGCTAACAAGGAGGGGCGTGCGCCCCTCCTCTTTCTCCCACGCACACCCCAAGGGGAGGGACGTGGGCCCCTCCCTCAAGTTCATTTAAATCTGCTATTTAAATAAATTAAAGGGGGTTTTAATTTGGGTCCATTGCATGAGTCCAATCCTAGTCAAAATAGGATTTTTATGAACCCATTTCAATTTCCTCCAATTTCTAATCCAATTAGAATTTAATTGAGCCATGACTCTATTGAACTCTTCAATCCTAATCCAATTAGGAGTCATAAAATTAATTATATTAAATTTAAAATTAATTAGGACTTAAGAAAATCCTAATCTAATCAGGACTTGTTCAATTTTCAGCCCTAAGACAATTTGGACTTTAGAAATCCTATTCCAAATAGAATTCTAATTTAATTTGAAATTCTAATCCAATTAGGACTCCAAAGATTCTACTCCAAGTAGGACTCATGATCTAGTCCAATTAATTAAATCCAATTAATTAAATTAAATTATAATCCGATTACAATTATTCCTTCTTCTAGCCACTAACTCTTAGCGGGTTTTCATTTATCAATCTAATTGATTATTTGTGATTCCTAATCACATTCAACCATTGGATCGGTCAATACCTCTAATGTGTGTGACCCCATAGGTTCCATTCTGACTGGTAGTGAGATATATTATGATCTCTATCACAATATCATTGAAAACTCCTTTCAATGGGTTGAAACAATTCCAACTCAACTCACCAGGGATTATCGACCATCGAGATGATCCCTGTGAGTCTCACCATCCACCAGTGACACCTAGCAGTATGTAGTGGCCACCCAGCAGAATAGAATGATGAACCTCTAGGTGCAGTTATCGTATGATACAGTCCTTCTATCGTGGATCCCTACAGACCGGAGGTCATGGATAACTCGTCAAATCCCGTCGTCTGTCATATGTCTAGAAAGGAAGAAGGAAGTGAAGGAAAATCAGCCAATTAAATCCTTTGGAAGGATTGAACAATTAGAATCGAGTTTTGATGGAGCTAGAGTCTTGAACCCATTCCTGTGTGGATCAACATCGGAGGGTGAACATTTGGGCACCTTAGGACATCTTCAGATATGTTGGATATAGCGTGATAGGTATTCTTCTATACCAAGATTATATTTTCTACATTATTTGGTTATACTATTAAGGCAATCTTGGCTTATTAGGGTTTCATATAATGGGTTTTATAAGAAAATTTTATAATCCCGTATCTTCCGCTGCGCCCTAGGGCACTGGAAAACCCTAACAGTCCAAGCACATAGAGCGGCGCTTCCACCTCATACGCGACTATGTTGAGAAGAAGTATGTCGAGGTGCAGAGAGTAGACTCCGCGGACAACGTGGCAGACCCATTCACTAAGCAGCTGAGTCAGCAAAAGACTGAAGCCCACCTTGAGAAGATGGGCCTAAGATATATGACCAATTGGCTTTAGTGCAAGTGGGAGATTGTTAGATGTATGCCCTAGAAGCCAATTTGGCTGACACATTGTTAATTCTAGGGACATAATTTTGTACTTGACTATTTATTATTGAATAAATAAAAGGCATCTTTTTATTCATATTGTTTATGTGTCTATGAATCGTCCAAGAATTAATAAGATGATGATGCGTATTCTTAAGAGTTAAGAATTTGAGCCATGCATCATTGGTGATTAATTTCTGAATGCTCCTGATCAATGGATCATCACAAGGATGGTGATCGATCCGATCAGTGCACACATTGCTTTCCTTATGGATGGACGAGACTCGAGTCCACAGTGTGGCGACACTGAAGTAATAGTGCAAGTGCTTGTTAAGAACAAGGGTACTGAGCGTGACCAAGACAAGAAGTCACTTGGATATCTATCCACTCGTCAGTGACTTGCTTGATGTTGCAGTAGTGTGACTGGTCCTTTGACCTGCGATGCTTCGGCTACTCACAGTGAGGTTATTGTAGTTTGACTGCACATATACATGGTCTCTAGCCATATGGGTCCATGCAGTGTAGATTGGCTGCAGTAGGTTCACTGTAGGAGTAGGGTATGCACCTATAAGGAATCTATCGACCTTGATAGATAAGGAGAGATCCTATGTGATTTATATGACTGAGTTCGTAAGACCTCGGCCGGGGCAGATTACACAGTGGAGAAAGAGTTCTCCGCTCTCGAACTTAAGTCAAATAAATCTTGACATATGACAGATGATGGGGTTTGACGAGTTGTCCATGACCTCCGTCCTGTAGGGATCCACGATAGTAGGACTGTATCACACGATAACTGCACCTAGAGGTTCATCATTCTATTCTACTGGGTAGCCACTACATGCAGCTGGGTGTCACTGGTGGATGGTGGGACTCACAGGGATTATCTCGATGATCGATAAACCCTAATGAGTAGAGTTGGAATCGTTCCAATCCATTAAAAGGAGTTTTCAATGATATTGTGATAGAGATCATTATATATCTCACTACCAGTCAGAATAGAACCTATGGGGTCACACACATTAGAAGTATTGACCGATCCGATGGTTGAATCGTGATTAGGAATCACAAGTAATCAATTCGATTGATAATCAGTTGAAGAAGGAACAATGGAATTAATTAATTGGACTTAAACACAAAACCTACTTCGAGTAGGATTCCTAGAGTCCTAATTGGATTAGGACTGGAAATCCTAGTTGGAGTAGGACTGGAATTCCTACTTGGAGTAGGATTCCTACAATCCTAATGAGATTAGGAGTTTTGAATTAAAATTGGATTCCTACTTGGAATAGGATTCCTAGAGTCCTAATCGGATTAGGACTTTGGATTCAAATTAGAGTCCTAATTGGATTAGGACCAAAATTAAATAAGTCCTAATTGGATTAGGATTTCTTAAGTCCTAATTAATTATTAATCTAATGAATCAACAAAGACTCCTAATTGGATTAGGATTGAAGGGGTCAATTGAGTCATGGTTCATTAAGTTCTAATTGGATTAGAACTTACCTAGATTAAATCCAAATTGGTTCACCCTTGATCCAAGCCTAATTAGATTAGGACCTGTTGCCCAAGGTGACAAGCCAAGAGGGGGGGGTGAATTGGTTTTTTCTGAATTTTGGTGCTTTAAACGTTTTCTTAATTAAGTGCGGTGGATGCTTCCTTAAACTATTTGAATGATTTAAACTAGTGCAAAGATAGAAGATGATGCAAGAATAAACGTAAGCACAAGCACAACACAAATACAACAATATATAGTGGTTCGGTGCTCTCCTTAGCACCTACGTCCACTCCCCAAGCGTCCCCTTGGGAATTCACTATAATCCCGCGGATTACAGTTGGATTGTTTTCCGGGCTCACAATCCAAAAACCTATGTTGGTTTTACGGGCTCACCAACGAACCTATACACTTTGGTTTTCCGGGTTCACCAAAAACCTATGTTGGTTTTACGGGCTCACCAACGAACCTATACAATTGGTTTTACGGGTTCACCAACAACATACGTTGGTTTTACGGGCTTACCAACAACCTATGTTGGTTTTACGGGCTTACCAACGAACCTTTACAATTGGTTTTCCGGGTTCACCAATCAACCTATTCCGTTGGTTTTGCGGGCTAACCAACCAACCTTTACAAGTAGTTTAATAAACAAAGGAAGAAGATTTAAACTCCTAGATGAGCAAATATAACAATATAATCTACAAAGAAGAGTTTAGAGAATATTTATCGCTTGATGTGACTTCTCTCTTCTTTGTCAAGGATGCTTCACTCTTCAAGGGTGGATGGAGCTCTTGATGACTCTTTGAATCTGCTCAACCACTTTCTTTTGATTCTTGAATGAAGCACTTGGATGAAGCTTGCCTTGCTAGGGTTCTCTCTTGAATGCACTTGATGTATTTTCCCAAAGCTTGCTTCCTCTGATGAATACTCCCTCTTAAATACTTCTCCAACCTCCAAATAGTCCTTTCTGACCGTTGGATTGAAGAAACTAGCCGTTTATAGCCGTTGGGAGTCCAAAAAGCATTTCTGCACAACTAGCCGTTATGTTCAGCCCGTATTTGGGTCGGCTCAACCTGTCCTTGGGTCGACCCAACCTTCACTTGGGTCAACTCAACCATTTCTTGGGTCGACCCTCTCAGAAAACACAGAAACTTGAAATTCAGCCTTCTGTTGCCTTGGGTCGACCCAACCTTTCTTTGGGTCGACCCAAGGTCAGCTTCAGAAAATTCAGAGCCTTGAATTTCAGCCTTTCTTCACTTGGGTCGACTCAACCTTTCTTTGGGTCGACTCAAGGTTTACTTGGGTCGACTCAACTTCTTCTTGGGTCGACCCTCTCAGTAAATCCAGAGAGCATTCTTCCTTTGCATTTTGAGGTTCTTTGGAGGTTGGGTCGACTCTTGCTTACCTTGGGTCGACCCAACTCACTGTTCATTTGTGCTGTTTTTGCAGGAGTGTGCCAGATGATTCCTCGATGTGCCGGGGTCGACCCAATCAACCTATGGGTCGACTCAATCCACACTTTGCTGCATTCTCAAGGTTAGTTTCATCCAAATGAACGAGACCATATATATATTTCCAATTAAGCAAATGTACTGAGAGCAATGAACTCATAAATGAAGTATCAATTTTAACTTATAGCATACTCTAGAGAATTGTTTGTTAATCATCAAAATAACACTATCATCCTCAATCTCCCCCTTTTTGATGATTACAAAATAAAGAGTATAAGCCTATTGATACTTGTCTTTAAAATCAGTTTAAAAGGGATTGAATTTCAGAATTTCAGCTTTTCATATATATAAGTGAAATCTCCCCCTATATCATTCAAAATTTGCCAATTTGACTTTTTGAATGGCTCCCCCTTTCATTTATAATTCATTAGCAATGAAACTTCAAAAATTTGAGATAAAATATGAGTTTCAGCTTATGTATCGGGGTGAGAAAGGAGCGTGCCAAATTCTGAATTTATATGTGCCAAATTCTGAATTATGATAGAAATTTTTGATTTGATGATTTTCATTGTTACAAATTGCTCCCCCTTAGATATGTAAGCTTTCTTATATGATTTTCAATTTGTTTGCCCATTTATTTCTCTTTTCTTTTCATAACTTCTTTACTCACTCTTTCTCACAAAAGTAATACTCTTTCTTCTCAAATGAAATACTCTTTCTTTTCTTAGAGTGAATACTCTATCTTTTCGTCTCTCCCTTTATATACTCTTTTCTTCTCCCTTTATACACTCTTTCTCCCTTTATATACTCTATCTTTCCTTCTCTTCTCTTTTATATACTCTTTCCTTCTCTTCTCCTTTATATACTCTTTTCTCTTCTCCCTTTATATACTCTTTCCTTCTCTTCTCTTTTATATACTCTTTCCTTCTCTTCTCCCCCTTTTTGTTATCATCAAAAACATATATAGGAAAAGATGCAATAAAGAACAAACTTCAGACTTCATTGATCAAAATAGGAACATTTTCATATATTAATGCTCAAAATGATGAAAAGTACAATGTTCCACAATCAAGATTTAAAGATATAAGGGAAAGACAAGATTCATAAGGGAAAAAGCAAGATACATATGAGAAAAGGCAAGATACATACGAGAACTAGATTTCTAGCCTAGGCTCTAAATATAGATGCTAAGATCAGCCTAGGGAGACTCTACTTGAGAGTGGGAAATAGGGTTTTCGGAAGAGGACAAAGGGTAAACAGTGCCCCAGATAGCTCAGGGTCCCCCTTTTAACAGTGGGGTCCCGACGTTGGGTCGACTCAAGAAACTTCTTGGGTCGACTCAACGTTGGGTCGACCCTATTCTGGGTTGGGTTGACCCAAGTGCAGAATTTTTCTTTTCTCTTCCTTTTTGCTTCTAAAAATTTTCCTTGCTTCCAATCCTTATAAATTCTTTCTGGAACAATGATACATGAGTAAGGAATCTATAGATAACAAGTTTGACTCATGTTTCATGGGTTTTTAGAAATGGGAGGAATGTATCATGAGATTGCTTGCTCCCTTTTATATCTCTTCAATAAAAAGGATCACATATGCCTAATTTCCTCCTCAGCGTGCAGACTCTATCTTCACTCAAGGGTTTTGTGAATATGTGAGCTAATTGTTTTTCAGTACATATATGCTCAATACATATGTTTCCATTTTGCACATGATCTCTAATAAAATCATATCTTATTTCTATGTGTTTGGCTTTAGGAATGAGATATTTAGGATATAAGCCAGAAGTGATCTCTAAATGTAGATTCCAAAGATAGATTTGAAATCAAGTGTAGATGGAATCTTTTTCAAGTTATTTCAAGGAGTATTAAGAATAATATTCAAAGAAAGGCACGGATGAAAATCCAATATTTTTTTTTAAATATATTAAGTATATAGCAAAATGAGAGCAATCTAATTAATTTTCAGAGTATAGTATAAGATCAAATAAAGATCAAACCTTATATACTTGAAAAATATACGATTATGTTGAATCCTTAATTCTTAATGACTTTAAAGTTCTTTCATGATATAAAAGTATTGGGGCATAGATACCAAAACATGAATTTATGCAGTGTAGGATACATAAAATTCAAGGCTTTGAAAGTTCTTTTAGAGCTCTCTTAAAAATTTTCTTTTACTCCTTTAAAGATCATAGCATCAAAATCAATTAAAATGAATTGGCTCAGGATTGAAACACTAAAGTGCAAGCCAATAAGAACTCATAAGTAGATTCCAAGATAAATTTTCGAAACTAAGACAGATGGAATCCTTTTCAATTAAACTTTCAGAAATAAATGATTTACCGATGAATACAGATGGAAATCCAACTTTCAAAAGATATTCAATGAAGCGCAAAGTTTAGTACCACTTTACATTTCGTATTCTTTGTCTCATCTTTAGATGCGAATTTATACGATTAAGTTCTATATGATCTCTCACTCTGATATTTTCTTTCTTCCCCTTAATTAATCATTCCATTTGAGAGTTTAGAGTTTGAAGATAATTTTCAATAAAGAGATTGAGTATTTAAAGCTCCCCCCTCAAAAGATGCATTTTCTTTCAAACCTTTTTTTTTGTTCTTCTATAATATCAAGATTGTAGAGTGATCTAGAATTTTTCAAAATTTATAGCAATCACTCTTTTTAATCTTTCAAGAATAAATTATATTTCCTCTTTTTTTTTTTTTAATATGTATGGAAATATTAATCAGAAAATAATTCTTTTGAAGCTCAAATTTCTTTCAAAAGTAATTACATTTTCTTTCTTTTAAGAATCATTTGAGTGAGCTGAAATATTTCTAGACTTGAGATCATTCACTCTTTTAATAATATATATACATATATATTTTGATGAAAGTCTTTAACAATGTAGGAGAGGAAAAAAATATATAGATGATCATTGAAGTATATGTATTTATAGAACTCAATTTCTTAATCAAGTTTTTCAGCAATGTATATATGAAGCACAATAAATCTTTTCAATATCAAAATAAAATCATATATTAAAAATATTTGTTTGCAATCAAGATCATCGAAAGACACATCATTCAGACTAATATTAGTATACTTTGAAGATAAGAAATGATATGTTTCAGATGCGTATCGGGGCAAGCAATCAAGACATCAAAATTATTCTATTTTTCTTAAGCTGTAGTTTTATCTAGAAATTCATATTGAGTTTAAGCTTTTATACAAAATCAGATTCTGAATTTCATAAAGATTCTCAAGGAGGCTTTCAAAGTTGTAATTTGAGATATGTATCTTCACATTGTAGCTCATCTTAAATCATTACGATTGAAAACACATATTTCAAACATATAAGAGCATATTCAGAATATTCGTATTTATGTTGAGTTTTGGTATGAATTTGAACATTATATACCAAAGTTAAGCAAGTTGAAGGATAAAACAAAATCAATTCATTTTGCCTAAATAGAGATATCCTTCTCTTCTCCTTTTTACAAATTTATTCAACTTTCAGATTTTAAAGATGATTGTGAACGACAATTCTGAAATTTCTTTTCAATAATACCAAATAAAAATTTTATGTAGTATTTCAAACATTCAATCAAATTGTCCAAGCATGGAGCATTACAAAATATTGAGAACCCATAATTCAAGACATCATGCCATATGCAAAATATATTATGTGTTAAGTCATGTATTAAAATATTAAGAGCAAGCATGTCAATGATCAAAATCAATTCTTTTCAAATAAACTCCTCCTATTTAAATATAATCTTGTACTGATTTCATCCTTAAAGTGTGTTTTTAAGTGATTAAAAATTTGACTTGATTCTTCTTATATACTTTCATTTTTACCTTCTTATGCTCTATACTCTATTTGCTCCCTATCCGGTGGAGTTGGAAGGGGCACGAGGTACTACCACTAGCCTCCCTCTTGTGCCGTCCCTAATATACCCTACACCGAATAGTTGGGTCAAATAGTGCCGGGTACTACCACTAGCCTCCCCATTAGCACCATCCCTATGATGAGCAATATAGAAGGGTTAAAATGTTCACTTCAAACTTTTTATGTAATTAATTACAGATTTTATCTCTTCCAAAAGGAATGTTCATATTAGTCTCACAAATGTGCCAAATATATTATGCTTGTTTTGCTTTTCCTAAAGATTGGAGTATTCCCTTGAATAATTGTTCATTTTCTTTTCTTTATCTCTCTTTCTTTTTATAATTCTCAAGTAATTTACATGAAAGAGCAGAATAAAGAAATGATCTTGTATATCATATAGATGTATATCATGCAAACAACATTTTCAATATGCTCAAGGATTCATATCTTCTCACAAGTTATTTTAAATCAAAATTTTAAGCATAAACTTGTATATTTCATGGTTATTATATAGGCAAAGAAATATTTTAGTTTGAGCAAACCATGAAACAATTATCATTAGCTTGAGAATGAAGCATGATATCAAGATGATCAGCAATTAAAGGTTTAATCATGCTACCATATAATTTCAGACTATTGATTTTGCTCAACTAACTCACAGGAGAAGGGTTTAGATTACCAGTGCATTTAGCATTCTTCAAGCCAAATACCTTTTAGCTTCTTTTCACCCTTGGCTGAAGAAAGTCTCTTTTTTTTGTTTGCAACGGAATGTTTATTGTATCTTTCATCGAGGTGTCCTTCAAGTTGAAATTTCTTGCTCATAAATCCTGTATCATTAATAAAATCTTTTTCTTTCTTGAAGGAAAGTCATTAGTTTCTTCAAGATACAAAACATTCATACAATATATTTCTTAACTAGATGACTCAACATAAGATATGACAATAATTGAATATTGAGTCACTTTACTCAAGAGATTGTCTAAATATAAGCAAGCACATGTCACTTGAACTAAAGAGATAGTTTCATTAACCAAGATGGTTCAAGAACAAGCATGTGAGGCAATAGGAAGATTCATCAAGGTCAAATCAATTTCTTATTTTCAGAATCAATTTAGCTTAGATTCTATTTGCTTAAGATAACTATCAATAAAACGTGCTAGCTAAGTTTTAATCAAATTATCTTAAACAGTTGTTTCTATCAAAATTCTGGTTATGATTCAGCTTTCAATACAAATAATCTTGTTTCAGAGAGATAGGCAATTTTCTTTTAGATTAATTAAGATTTTACATTTGACTTATGGGAGATGGTTCAAAGGAATTAATATTCATACTTTTAGAATATTTTTATGCTCAGATTAAACATGACGTGTCAACATTAATCAGTAGAATTTGAGATAATTTTATGTAAGGATATTAATCATTCAATCAAGGATACAATGATTATACTAAATGAAACACTTTAAAGATCAGATTTATTAATCTTAGATTTTTAGAATAGTCTTGAGAATTACTTATAAAGAAGAAAAAAAAAAACAATCCATTGTTATAAAACTTTTTGGTAGAATTTCCATTATGATCACGACACATTAATCATTTATGATTGAAACATATGATGCATACATGCGACTTATAGAGTAAATCATAATATATTTCAAATAATCACATAAGGAATGAGTGATATAATGATAAATTATACTCATACCTTCACAAATAATGAAATAAGATTTCATAAGTATTATGCTTAATAAAGTTTTAACATGAAGGTATGAAATCAGCATCAAGTGTTTATACTAGAGAGGGAATTTAGATTTTGTAAACTTGAAGAAGAAGGTTATATATATATATATATATCCATTCATTGTTTTCTTATCATGATGCAAGCACTAGAAAGTTTCATGCTAAAATCGTTGAGATAAGATTTAATATATGAGGCATTTAAAAACTTTGATGCAGAGAGTATCGTAATTTCATAAAAAGATAATTTCAATACATGAAGTAGAATGTTAAACCTTATACTAGATTTAATGAATAAATTGAGACTTATCTTTAATTATGTGTCAACGCACCCATTTGTATGAAAATTTCATTTATTCCATGGGTAGCTTGGCATACCTACATCTACACCCTCATATTTTCATTTTGGGTACCCAAGCTTGCTTGGGTCCTTGAGGGTTAGTGCATATAGTTCCTTTTGGAATCCAAATCTGTTTAATCGTAATAACTTTACCATTTGATTTATTCGTATTAGAACCATAGGTAAAGTTTTTATGCCCAATCTTTTTATGTTTGAAATAAGTTATCTTATTTGATGGTTTGCTTGGCGAATTGATAACCTTTTTCTTTAGGGGTTTATTATTGAGCAAAGAAATCCAGCCAAGTCTTGATTTATCAAAAACAGCATGTTGGCTTTCAAACATCGTTTTTAATCTTTCTAAACTTACAGTGAATTTGTTAATAAAAGATTTCAATTGGTTAACTTCTTCACTTAAGTTTTGATTTTCTTTAATTAAATTCTGATTTTTCTGAATCAATTCTTCCGAATTTAATCTTAAGCGTTCATTCTCAGAATTTAATTTGTCTTTCATTTCAGCGGAAGAATTTCTTTCTTCTGACATTTTCAGATTTAGCTTTTTAAGATTTTTATTTTTTGTAGCTAATTTTCTACATTCACCATACAAATCATGAAAAGCATTTAATAGTTCATCATAAGAGAATTCTTTCTGAAATTCATTAGGTGTGAAATCAGATTCAGATTTTACCTTATCTTCTTGTGCCATAAGGCATAAGTTAGTTACCTCTTGTAGTTCTTTGGAGCTAGTATCATTATTGTTGCTCCTTACTTTCATTTTCTTGCTTGACTCTTCCTTGGTCAAGGCTTTCTTGCTTTTTATCTCTTTCTTCCTTTCTTCTTGCTTCCTCTTCTTCTTTGTCTTTAGGAAGCTTTTGAATTTTTCGGTGTTTGGGTATGGGTCCTTGTTTTCATCACCGAATTCTTCATTTGTTGTTCTTTCTTCCGGATTGGAAAATTCAACATCTTTTTCTGCAGGCTCACTGTTAGTGTGTAATTGAAGCACATGTGAGCTAATCTGAATTTTGTCATAAAAATTTTCTTAAGTATTCCAGATTTCCTTAGCAAATAAGCATGCAGAGATTTTATTAAATTCAGTTTCATGGATAGTACAATATAGTATGTTCATAGCATTAGCATTCAATTGTGCTAAGTCTTTTTCATTAATAGTGTGAGAGAGTGAGTGAGGGCCTCTAGTAACAATGTACCATAATTCATAGTCTAAAGCTTGAATGAATATCCTCATCCTAGCTTTCCAGTATGTGTAGTTTGTGCCATTAAATAGAGGTGGTCTATTTGTGGATTGCCCCTCACTCATAGAACATCCCACTTGGGTTGTCATGATCTTTAACTCTTGATTGTGAGATCAATGAGTACTATTGGAGCACCTTGCTCTGATACCACTTGTTGCTCAAGGTGACAAGCCAAGAGGGGGGGGTGAATTGGTTTCTTCTGAATTTTGGTGCTTTAAACGTTTTCTTAATTAAGTGCGGTGGATGCTTCCTTAAACTATTTGAATGATTTAAACTAGTGCAAAGATAGAAGATGATGCAAGAATAAACGTAAGCACAAGCACAACACAAACACAACAATATATAGTGGTTCGGTGCTCTCCTTAGCACCTACGTCCACTCCCCAAGCGTCTCCTTGGGAATTCACTATAATTCCGCGGATTACAGTTGGATTGTTTTCCGGGCTCACAATCCAAAAACCTATGTTGGTTTTACGGGCTCACCAACGAACCTATACACTTTGGTTTTCCGGATTCACCAAAAACCTATGTTGGTTTTACGGGCTCACCAACGAACCTATACAATTGGTTTTACGGGTTCACCAACAACCTACGTTGGTTTTACGGACTTACCAACAACCTATGTTGGTTTTACGGGCTTACCAACGAACCTTTACAATTGGTTTTCCGGGTTCACCAATCAACCTATTCCGTTGGTTTTGCGGGCTAACCAACCAACCTTTACAAGTAGTTTAATAAACAAAGGAAGAAGATTTAAACTCCTAGATGAGCAAATATAACAATATAATCTACAAAGAAGAGTTTAGAGAATATTTATCGCTTGATGTGACTTCTCTCTTCTTTGTCAAGGATGCTTCACTCTTCAAGGGTGGATGGAGCTCTTGATGACTCATTGAATCTGCTCAACCACTTTCTTTTGATTCTTGAATGAAGCACTTGGATGAAGCTTGCCTTGCTAGGGTTCTCTCTTGAATGCACTTGATGTATTTTCCCAAAGCTTGCTTCCTCTGATGAATACTCCCTCTTAAATACTTCTCCAACCTCCAAATAGTCCTTTCTGACCGTTGGATTGAAGAAACTAGCCGTTTATAGCCGTTGGGAGTCCAAAAAGCATTTCTGCACAACTAGCCGTTATGTTCAGCCCGTGTTTGGGTCGGCTCAACCTGTCCTTGGGTCGACCCAACCTTCACTTGGGTCGACTCAACCATTTCTTGGGTCGACCCTCTCAGAAAACACAGAAACTTGAAATTCAGCCTTCTGTTGCCTTGGGTCGACCCAACCTTTCTTTGGGTCGACCCAAGGTCAGCTTCAGAAAATTCAGAGCCTTGAATTTCAGCCTTTCTTCACTTGGGTCGACTCAACCTTTCTTTGGGTCGACTCAAGGTTTACTTGGGTCGACTCAACTTCTTCTTGGGTCGACCCTCTCAGTAAATCCAGAGAGCATTCTTCCTTTGCATTTTGAGGTTCTTTGGAGGTTGGGTCGACTCTTGCTTACCTTGGGTCGACCCAACTCACTGTTCATTTGTGCTGTTTTTGCAGGAGTGTGCCAGATGATTCCTCGATGTGCCGGGGTCGACCCAATCAACCTATGGGTCGACTCAATCCACACTTTGCTGCATTCTCAAGGTTAGTTTCATCCAAATGAACAAGACCATATATATATTTCCAATTAAGCAAATGTACTGAGAGCAATGAACTCATAAATGAAGTATCAATTTTAACTTATAGCATACTCTAGAGAATTGCTTGTTAATCATCAAAATAACACTATCATCCTCAGGACCTAACCATGAGTGACCTTCCTAATCCTCCTTAAAGGAGGATTAGGTTAACCATGAAGGAGGGGCACACGCCCCTCCTCCTTTTTCTGGCTTGGTGCGGCAAAGAAGAGGGGCCGGCGCCCCTCTTGGAAGTTTATCAAGGAGCTCCTACAAAGTAGGAGCTCCACATGCTATTTAAGAGGAGGCGTGGGGGCTGACCTAGGGTATCATTGAAGCCCTCTCCCTCTCCAATTCGTGGCCCCCTCTCCTCCCCTTTCCTTGGTTCAGCCGCAAGCAAAGGAAGAAAAAGAAAGGTGGCCTCTTCATCCTCCCTTCTTCCTTCCAACGCAAGGAAAAGAAAGAAGGCTGCAGGGGCTCTGATCTTCTTCCTATCTTCATCCTTCTTCTTCCTCCTCCCAAGCACAATCAAGGGTTGATTAAAAGGGAGGACATCAGCCATCAAAAGTTATCTCTGCAAGGGAGCTAGCACCCCGGGGAGATAGAAAGCTTTGATCGGTTCCTGCTTCGTGTGGATACCCGTAGAGGCCGGGCACTTGAACGGCTTCAAGCGAACCTTCATCCAAAACCACGATCATCAGTTTGCGGTGATCATCTACCTACGCAAGGTGAAGATCTGATCTTCCTAAAGGTTCTAAAAGTTTTAATCCTTATCTATCTACGAACGGTTTTTGAACAACGTTCATGCGATGAACGGTTGATCCCGCGCATGCCTCTTCCGCTGCATCTGAAATTTTTGAAATTTTTCTGTGGCATGGGCGGGTTTCTAACACTTGTGAAAACCGACCGAGTTCGTTGTGATCTCGTAAAACAACAAGTTGGGTTGTGAGCTTGTAAAACAACCAGCTGTAATCCGAGGGATTATAGTAAACTTCCAAGTGAAGCTTGGGGAGTGGACGTAGGAGCAAGGGTTAGCTCCGAACCACTATAAAATCTCTTGTGTTTGTGATTGTTTAATTGTCTCTCCCATTCTCCTCATCCACTGCATATAGTAAACTAATTAATCCACTTGCAATAAAGTTTAATTAGTTACTCATTAAGTTTTTAATTTGCAATTATTACTTAAAACCCAATTCACCCCCCCTCTTGGGTTGTCTTCTTGGGCAACAAGTAGTATCAGAGCCGGAACTCTTCTATCAAAAGAGTAAAAGATCAAAATGACAACCCCATTTGGATCTTCTCATATTGAGGGGCAATCCACCCATAGACCTCCATTCTTCAATGGAACCGACTACTCCTATTGGAAGGCTAGGATGAGGATATTTATCCAAGCTCAAGACTATGAGATTTGGACCATCATACTTAATGGACCATACATCCCATCAATTTTTGTAGAGGGTGTTACTATACCCAAACTTGAAAAAGATTGGGATGACAATGATATTAGGAAGGCACAACTAAATGTCAAAGCAATGAATGTGCTTTATTGTGTTTTAGACCGTAATGAATTCAATAGAGTCTCTACTTGCAATTCTGCAAAAGAGATATGGGATAGACTTGAAGTGACCCACGAGGGCACGAATCAAGTAAAAGAATCTAAAATAAACATACTAGTTCATAAATATGAACTATTTAAGATGGAATCCAATAAAACTATCACTTGCATGTTTACTAGATTTACTGATATTGTCAATGGCCTAAAAAGCCTTGGCAAAAATTATACTAACAGTGACCTTGTCAGGAAAATTCTTCGATGTTTGCTAAGGTTATGGGAGGCCAAGGTAACGGCAATCCAAGAAGCCAAGGACTTAAACAAGCTTCCACTTGAGGAGCTTCTTGGATCCCTAATGACGCACGAGCTCACAATGAAACAACACAGCGAAGAAGAATCCTCTCATAAGAAAAAGATAATAGCCCTCAAATCTACTTCTTCTAACAAGGATTTATCTTGCAGTAGCTGCAGCGAAGAAGAAGATAATGAGAGAGATGATGATGAGGCTCTTCTCGTGCGAAAGTTCAGAAAGTTTATCAACCGGAAGAAGTCCTTTCATCAAAGGAGAGGTCCCTCAAGTTCCTACAACAAGGATAAAGGTAAGGAACGGGAAAATGAAGGAATCGGATGCTATGAATGCAAGAAGATGGGACATTTCAGAGTTGACTGTCCCTTGCTGAAGAAGGGCAGCAAATATAAGAAAAAGAAAGTCCTCGTCTCCACTTTGTCGGACTCCGATTCATCATCATCATCATCGGATGAGGAACAAGAGAAAAAGGCCAACTTCTGCTTCATGGCAAATGAAAATGAGGTAACATCTGAAACGCATTTAGATTTTACCTTTGACGAATTGTATGATGCGTTTAATGAACTAATGGATGAATATAAGACAATAAATCTTAAGAATAAAGAACTAAAACTAACTAATCAATCTCACTTCCATAAGTATGATAAATTAATTAAGGACAAGAATTTTATCATTAAAGAAAATTTAGAACTTAAAACAAGCAACCAAATATTAATTCAAAAACCTAATACCTTAATTAAAGATAACGAAAAACTAACCAAGGAAATTTCAGAACTTAAAAACGGTAAACAAACTTTAAAAGATAATCTCACAAAAGACTTAAACATACTAAAAACAGAAAAACAAAAGCTAACACAAGAGCTTGAAAAATACAAACCTATTGTTGAAAAGTTTACATATAGTTCTGAAAAATTGAAAATGATACTTAACAATCAACGAGCTGTGTTTAATAGAGCTGGTTTAGGATACAAACCTAAGAATAAGCAAAAGCTCCTTAGTAACTTTTTTGTGAAAGCAGGGGAAAGTAAAATTAAGAATATAACCTGTTTTTGCTGTGGAAAGGTAGGACATAAAGTTAATGTGTGTGACCATAGGAAGGTAGAAGCTAAAAGAAAAAATAAAAAGGTTTGGGTTCCAAAAGGAACCAACTTTACTAATCTTGAAGGACCCAAGAAAACTTGGGTACCTAAAATTATATGATTTCCTTTTGTAGGAGTGTCTTGCAGCCAAAGTCGACAAAAACTATTGGTACTTGGATAGTGGCTGCTCAAGACACATGACGGGTGACAAGGAGCAATTCTTCACCCTAGAGCCTAAAAAGGGAGGTGCAGTAACATTTGGAGACAATAATCAAGGTCACATCATTGGTATAGGTAAAATACAAATCACCTCCTCAACCTTTGTTGATAATGTACGATTGGTAGATGGTCTTAAATATAACTTACTTAGCATAAGTTAATTATGTGATAAGGGTTTTCATGTTCTGTTTAAACCATCCCTATGCATCATAACCAACTCAATTGACAATAGCTTAGTATTTAAAGGAATAAGACGTGAAAATATCTATGTAGTAGATCTTGAAGATCTTGCTAAAAATAGTCCTTGCTTAGTAGCTAGTGATACTAAGGTTGATGATGCAAGTTGGTTATGGCACCATAAATTAGGACATGCAAGTATGGATACAATATCTAAGTTAGTTAAAAGAGATTCTGTAATAGGTTTGCCAAAACTAAAATTTGAGAAAAATAAAATTTGTGAAGCATGTCAATATGGCAAACAATCGAGGAGCTCTTTTAAATCCATAAATTGTGTCTCTACCTCTAGACCTCTTGAACTACTACACATGAATTTATTTGGCCAACTAGAACCACAAGTCTTGGTGGAAACAAATATGGTCTTGTTATTGTAGATGATTTTTCTAGATATACTTGGGTCATGTTCTTAGCTCATAAAGATGAAGCATTTTCTGTATTTAAGAAATTTCATAAGGAAGTAACTAATACAAGAAATGCTTCAGTCATAGCTATTAGAAGTGATCATGGAACGGAATTTGAAAATCATCTATTTGATGAATTCTGTAGTAAAAAGGGGATAACTCATAATTTCTCTACACCTAGGACACCACAACAAAATGGAGTTGTAGAAAGAAAGAATAGAACCCTAGAGAAAATGGCTAGAACCATGTTGTGTGAAAGTAACCTCCCTAAGTACTTTTGGGGAGAAGCCATTAATACATATGTCATATACTAAATAGAGTTTTATTGAGACCCATTATAAAGAAAACACCTTATGAACTTTGGAGAAATAGAAAGCCCAAAGTAAACTATTTTCATGTTTTTGGATGTAGGTGTTTCATTCATAATAATGGCAAGGATAATTTAGGTAAATTTGATTCTAAATCTGATGAAGGTATCTTTTTGGGATATTCTACATCAAGTAAAGCCTATAGAGTATTTAACAAAAAGAACCTTGTTATTGAAGAGTCTATACATGTTGTTTTTGATGATACTAATGATATCTCTTCTAGCAAGAAAGTAGCTCTTGATGATGATGCAGAAATTCTTGAAGAAAAGATTGATGAGATGACATTACAAGAAGATGAACCAAAGCTAATTAGAGATGCATCAACAAGCCAAGAGGTAATTGTGGATCATGGGCTGACTAAGGCTTGGAGGTATGCTCATGGGCATCCTAAGAAATTAATTTTAGATGATCCATCTCAACCTGTTAGAACTAGAGCATCTCTTAGGAACTTAAATAATCATCTAGCATTTGTCTCACACTTTGAACCTAAAAACATAGAAGAAGCTGAAAATGATGTAAATTGGATAAATGCAATGCAAGAAGAGCTAAACCAATTCACTAGAAACAAGGTATGGAACCTAGTTGAACGACCCACTGAATACTCAATAATAGGAACTAAATGGATATATAAAAATAAACTTGATGAAAATGGAATCGTGATTAGGAACAAGGCTAAACTAGTAGCAAAGGGCTATAATCAAGAAGAAGGTATAGACTTTGATGAAACTTTTGCTCCTGTAGCTAGACTTGAAGCTATTGGATTGTTACTAGCATTTGCATGCTCTAAAGATTTCAAATTATTTCAAATGGATGTAAAAAGTACCTTTTTGAATGGGTATATTAATGAGGAGGTGTATGTAGAACAACCTCCTAGTTTTGAAAATCATCAATACCCCAATCATGTGTATAAATTAAACAAAGCACTTTATGGTTTGAAACAAGCTCCTAGAGCATGGTATGAAAGACTTAGCAAATTTCTGTTAGACCATGAATTCTCTAGAGGGAACGTTGATACAACATTGTTTTTAAAGAAGAAAAACAAAGATATGTTAGTAGTTCAGATTTATGTAGATGATATTATTTTCGGTGCTACTAACAATCGCCTCTACGAAGAATTTGCTGACCTAATGCAGAGTGAATTTGAAATGAGCATGATGGGAGAGCTGAACTATTTCCTCGGGCTCCAAATCAAACAATCTGAAGAAGGCATCTTCATCAATCAAGCTAAATACATCAAGGAGATGCTTAAGAAGTTTGATATGGAAGAAAACAAGACAATCAGCACACCCATGAGTTCATCATGCAAACTAGACCAAGATGAATTAGGTAAATCAGTAGATCAAAAGATGTATAGAGGTATGATAGGATCTTTATTATATCTCACTGCAAGTAGACCTGATATCATGTTTAGTGTATGCATGTGTGCTAGATATCAATCTAATCCTAAGGAATCACACTTAATTGCTGTTAAGAGAATCTTTAAATACCTAATAGGAACAAAAACCATAGGGTTATGGTACTCTAAAGATTCGAGTATAAACTTAATAGGGTACACTGATTCAGACTTCGCTGGTTGCAAACTTGATAGAAAAAGCACCAGCGGGTTATGTCAATTCTTAGGAGAAAACTTAATCTCTTGGTTTAGCAAGAAACAAAACTCGGTTGCACTATCTACGGCTGAAGCCGAATATGTTGCTGCCGGAAGTTGTTGTGCTCAAATCTTGTGGATTAAACAACAACTTGAAGATTATGGCATTAAACAAGATAAAATTCCCATTAACTGTGATAATACAAGTGCCATTAATCTAACTAAAAATCCAATTCAACATTCAAGAACTAAACACATTGAGATAAGACATCACTTCATAAGAGATCATGTACTGAATGGTGATATGACACTTCAATTTGTTTGTACTGATGATCAACTTGCTGATATCTTCACAAAACCTTTGAGTGAAGATCAATTTTGCATACTTAGAAGAGGGTTAGGAGTGATTCATCCATTCTAGTGATACTCTCCTCTAGTTCATAGATTTTGAGGATTAGTCTATGTTAGACATAGGATTTCTTATCTATTATCATCAAATGAGTTCTTAAATTCAAGATAAGCTCATAACTCTCTCTTTTGGCACGAAAATAACAAGATTTTTGGTTGTGTGCCAGAGGTCGAGACGACTCGGATACATTTTTGAGTCGGCTCATGGGGGAGTCGACTCGCGCATATTTGGGAGTCGACTCGCGGTCGAGTCGACTCGCGACTTACCGGAGTCGACTCGAGGTCGGAAATCCGATTTTTAACCCTAATCGAAACGTTTATTCCTCACTTCTATTCACAGCCAACACTGTTCCAAAACCCTAGAGCCGTCTCCGAACTCATCTCCGACCCATTCTAGGTCTTCTCCGTCGAGTTCCTCCTAGTTTCCGTGTCCTACCCCGTCCTTAGGTCAAAATGCCTAGGAAGGTCATTGTCCCGAGCCGAAAGAGACCCGTCTCCGCGAGCGGGGCCGAGCGACGGTCCAAGGCTCGGAACGAACCGACGAGGCCACCACCTCCGGTTCCTTCCCCGCCTAGGCCGGTTCCCTCGTGCTCATGCGCCGGGAAGGTTGTCTCTACCGGGAGGCAAGTCAACTTTGACTTCCTCTCCCGGGAAGGGTTCAACCTAGGGCATCATCTTAGGGCCCAGGGTTTAGAGTTTTTCTGCACACTTGACCTCCCTACCTATCCAGGACTAGTTAGGGAGTTCTATGGTACAGTCGCACGGGTTAGCGGGGGTATCCAGGGAACTATTATGGGTGTCCCTATTTTCATCTCGGAGGATTTCATTGCTCGAGTCCTCCATCTCTCGAGTGAGGGGATTGTTCCCACACACCCCTCTGATAGGACAGAGGCCCTTACGACCATCTTAGGAAGTCCACCCTTGTCCCCCATAGAGGAGGTGTTCGCAAATCAGCTTTCGGTTGAAATGCGGCTTCTCCTTAGTATCATCTCTAGGACTCTCTTCCCAAAGACTGGTAGGTTTGACTTCATTTCCGAGAGAGACCTGGCCTTGATGTTCTACCTCCTCCAAGACACTCCCATCAACTTTCCAAAACTCATCTACAAATACCTTTGTGAACCCCTAGATAAACCTAGGCTCAGCCTCCCTTATGGCATGTTGTTCACTCTGATATTTAGACAGTTAGAGGTTCCTATCCCTGAGGGGGAACCCTCTCGCTCACTGCGTTTTACAGATCGCATGGGTGAGGGGACCTTTCACCGGATAGGATTCCACAAGGTAGGGGGAGTCTGGGTTAGGAAATCATCCACATCTTCTGACCCTACCACTCATCACTCACCCAGTCCTGACCATGACCAGGACCACTATACAGATCCTCCCACCTATCCTTCCACCTCTGCTCCAACCTATACTGAGCCTTCCACCTCCACTGCCCCACCTTCTCAGCAGCAGCCTCTGGAGGTTCGGATATCTTCTAAGCAGCTCCGAGAGTTGCGGCAGGAGATAGTGAGGGATCTGAGAGATGACCTGCTGAGGGAGCTCCGAGGTCCTTCGAGTGCTCCCTCCACCGAGCTAGTTCCCACCCTGGCAGCAGTAGCCGAGATGACTGCGCACTTGAGGGAGGAGATATCCAATGTGCGCAGCCTGGTCCAAGCTCAATACTGGAACATGAGTGACGTCAAGGACGACACGAAGAAGATGCGAGACGGCATCAGACATGAGCTAGGAAGCCAGAGCCAGGGTGCAGAGAGACTAGCCCATGCACTGCTCTCCAAGTTGGACACCCTTCAGGCGAGTGTGATCGAGCTTACCACGACACAGTCTAGGGCCACCTCAGAGATCATCAAGCAACTAGGGAACGTCTCAGAGGGGATAAGCTTAGTCTTGCAAGTGACTAGGCTTAGAGGAGAAGCTTCATCCTCCACTGCAAAGAAACCCTAGTGTAGCTTTGTTTTCAATCTCTTGATGTATTTATTTTCTATACTTGTATTTTTTATAATTGTACTCAATTCAGCATCAATACAATGAGTAGACATTTTTTTTATAAACTGTGCAATTCTTTTCTATGTTCTGCACTTCTTTTTGCTATGATGATAAAAAGAGGGAGAAAATATATTGAATTGAAATGTAAAGGAAATCACTAAAAAGAAAATTCTTAAAGCAAAAATTAATTTGTTCTAAGTGGATTCGATACCTCGAGGTTCATTATCTCTCTGATTGGGGCTCCTAAAGGAGTAATCTCCAGAATCTATTCAAGGGATATTCGGAGATTAGTTGAATCATACTCAAGAACAAATTGTCAGATTTTCCCTCTAAAACAAAAATTTAAGCTCAAAAGCTTCAAGACATTAAAAGAAAATTCAGAGAATTTAAACAAAATTGAATGCATATGTTGAGGGAAAGAATCTGAAATTTTAAGAAAGCAAATTCATTAAACACATATAAGCCAAACAATTGATTGCATAACATAAAGGCTTATATAATTCCAAATGAAAGGGGGAGCTTTAACTTCAGGATTTACTGTTTCACACCTTTCAATTTTGGATAAATTAAATGACTAGAAACTTGAATTCATTTCAAAACTTTATTATAAATCTCCTTTTGGTTGAGCAATTCACTTTAACAAATACTCAATGTTTTGTCATCATCAAAAAGGGGGAGATTGTGGAGTGATTGATTATAACCCTATTTGATTTTGATGAGCTCAAAGAATTTGAGTATATCTTATGTTAAACTAATGAATTCAATCTAGTGTTTCAGCCAAATATATGTGATTGTATGTTTAATTGTCTCTAGCTTTGGTTCAATACATTTTGACTAAGTATGGAACTCAGTTTGAACCAAAGTCTGGAACTCGAGTCGACTCCGGAAGAACTCGAGTCGACTCCAAGTGTTTTAGACGTTCTAGCACAGGCTCGAGTCGACTCCGGCACATTACGAGTCGACTCCGACTGAGAACAGACAGCAGGACAGAAAGATGAATCTCAGACCCTGTCACCGAGTCGACTCCTGAAGAATTCGAGTCGACTCCGATGCTTGCCGAGTCGACTTCAGCAAAGTGCGAATCGACTCCAAGGAGTAACAGACAAAAAGACAGAGAAGTTGTTTTGGACTCTGAGAGCCGAGTCGACTCTAGAAGAACTCGAGTCGACTCCGATGGTTGGCGAGTCGACTCCTAAAGAAGCAAGAGTCGACTCTCAGAAGAATGCAAGACTAAAAGACAGAAGACCAGTTTTTCGGTGTCTGAGAGCCGAGTCGACCCCAGCAAAGTCCGAGTCGACTCCGAGGCAGTTCAACTCCAAGGACAGAAGACCAGTTTTTCTGGCTTTGAGAGCCGAGTCGACTCCAAGAGAATCCGAGTCGACTCGAGGAAGTAAACCCGAAAGAAAGATCTTTGGATTCCTGAAGAACGAGTCGTCTCCAGAAGGGAGAGTCATCTCCGGACATTGGCGAGTCGACTCCAGGTTTAACCGAGTCGACTCCAGAACGGGACAGCACTTTATTTCAAATTTTGAACAGTGGGTGAGTCGTCTCCAGTAAAGCATGAGTCGACTCCAGCAACAGCCGAGTCGACTCCAGATCGAGCGAGTCGACTCCGATCCCAACGGACATTTTGTCAGGAGTTGCAGATTGTGCAGAATGGCTCTAAAAGTGTGTCTAACGACTAGTTTTCGATGGGAATTGCTTAAATAGCCAGAGTGAACAGTAATAGAGCAAGAAAGAGAGACTCCATTCAAAGCAAAAGGAATTTCCACCTACCAAAGCCTCTCAAGAGTTAATACAAGAGAAAGAAGGAAGAAGTGCATTGAAGTCCATCCTCCAAACGTCTTCCTCGCATTCAAGGCTCTCCTCTGACATCAGATCATCAGTGCATTCAAAGAGGAGACTCAGAGTTCGAGAAGCCCCTTCTTCCTCTTCCAAAATCTGTTTGAGGGCTTCTAACTCTACATTATTTATATTGTTCATATTTGCTTTTTAAGAAGCTTTTTCTGTACTCTTTACAAACTATTTTCTTGTTACTTGATTCAATCAGGGGATTGAATCAAGGTTGTTGAGATTTTTTGGTGAGCCGAGGTTAAAACCAACGGTGTAAGGGTTCGATTGTGATCCCGAAAAAACAATCGGGTGGTTCTAGTCGGTGAGCTTGTGAAAACCGACCGAGTTCGTTGTGATCTCGTAAAACAACAAGTTGGGTTGTGAGCTTGTAAAACAACCGGCTATAATCCGAGGGATTATAGTGAACTCCCAAGTGAAGCTTGGGGAGTGGACGTAGGAGCAAGGATTAGCTCTGAACCACTATAAAATCTCTTGTGTTTGTGATTGTTTAATTATCTCTCGCATTCCCCTCATCCACTGCATATAGTAAACTAATTAATCCACTTGCAATAAAGTTTAATTAGTTACTCATTAAATTTTTAATTTGCAATTATTACTTAAAACCCAATTTGTTGCCCAGTAGATACAACCCAAGAGGGGGGGTGAATTGGGTCTTTTAAATCTTTTAACCTACTTCTTAAAGTTTTTGATTAATTATGCTAAGTTGCATAGATGCACAGTGAAAGTTAAACTTAGCAACAGTTTGATGTATAGAATGTGACTTGATTGAATATGCTTGCAACTAAAGGATGTGCGGATAAGAGTTAAGCAAGCAATTTATCTAAGTAAGTAAGTGTGTTAGTTAGACAATGACAAGAGGTATTACAAACACAACAAACATATAGTGGTTCGGTGCACCCCAGCACCTACATCCACTCCCCAAGACCTCTTGGGAATTTCACTATAATCCTACAGATTACAGCCGGTTGTTTTACAAGCTCACAACCCAACTTGTTGTTTTACGAGCGCACAACGAACTCGGTCGGTTTTTCCAGGCTCACCGACTAGAACCACCCCGATTGTTTTCCCGGGATCACAATCGAACCCTTACACGTTGGTTTTACCCTCGGCTCACCAACCAACCTAACACCGTTGGTTTTCCCTTTGGCTCACCAACAAACCTTAACCCCTTGATTCAATCCCTTGATTGAATCAAGTTACAAGATATTAAAAACAAAGTTTAAAACAAATCAAAGCTTCTTAAACAAGCAAATATAACAATATAAACAAAATAGTGTAAAGAGAAGCCCTCAACCGAGTTTTGAAGATGAAGGAGCTCGGCTTCTTCTTTACTTGACCCTCTTCTGATTTGGCACGAAGTAGAGGATCACCGAGGCAGCACACGGATGAAGAGGAAGCTTTGTGATTCACTTGGATGCTCTTCTTCTCTCTATTTTGCTTTGAATGGCCCTTTTGTGCTTATGGAAGATTTTTCTTGTAATCTCTTTGAAATCTCTTCCCTAAATGTTTTCTCCCACTTCCATGCCCTCTTCCCTAGCTCTCCTCTTGATTTTATAGCTTTACATGTCGTGGAACCAGAAATCTAGCCGTTAGAGACAAAAATAGAGCCGTTGTCCACAGTCTGCAACTCCTGACAAAGTTTCCGTTGGGATCGGAGTCGACTCGCGCGATCTGGAGTCGACTCGACTGTAGCAGGAGTCGACTCATGCTTTTCTGGAGTCGGCTCGGCAACTGTTCCAGATTTGAATTAAAGTGGTCTTCTCGACTGGGAGTCGACTCGACTTAACCCGAAGTCGACTCGCCAAAATCTGGAGCTGACCTTGCACTTTTGGAGTCGGCTCATCCCAAGGAATCCATGGATGCATTTTTCAACTTTGCTTACTCGAGTCGACTCGGAAATTCTGGGAGTCGACTCGGTGCTCAGAGTCCGAACTCCCGAGCTTCTGTCTTTTGGCTCGTGCTGTCTCGGAGTCGACTCGAACTGTCTCGGAGTCGACTCGGCCCTCAGTATCCACAAAAAAAGTCTTCTATCTTTTGTGGTCGCGCTGCCTTGGAGTCGACTCGAACTGTCTTGGAGTCGACTCGCCTCTCAGAGATGAAAATGCCGTCTTCTGTCTTTGGGGTTGCGCTGCCTCGGAGTCGACTCGGATTTTGCGGGAGTCGACTCGGCTCTCAGTGTCTGAAATTGGCTCTCTGACTTTTTGCTTGTTTTCCTCTGGGAGTCGACTCTAGCTTCCTTTGGAGTCGATCTGCCAACCATCGGAGTCGACTCGAGTTCCTCAGGAGTCGACTCGGCTCTCAGGGTCCAAAATAGCTTCTCTGTGTTTCTGCCTTGTTACTCCCTGGAGTCGACTCGTACTATCCAGGAGTCGACTCGAGGACTATTCTTTTGGTTTTTCCTTTGAATTTGCTCTTCCAACTTGAGTCCTTTGAACTTGAAACTTGGGTCAATAAATTGTAGCTTTCTTCCAACTTTTCTTGAGAGCTTTGGAGGCCTTCTTGTGTTCTTCCAACTTGCTATATTCCTTGCAAAATAACTATCTTTCTCCTTGCAACACAAACGTTAGTATTTATACTTCAAGGTTTTGTGATCATCAAAATCAATCTTTAAATCAATCTTTGGGTCATCAGTCTCCCCCTTTTTGATGATGACAAAACTTGGAGTATATGCAATATAAAATATATTGTGTTCTAGAAGTAGTGCATAGCTAAGTTGCATGAAGTAGAAAACATATATATTTAAAACATACTTCATGATAATGCTTTAGATTTAATCAGCTTAACATAATCAACATATCTAAATTTAAGCTGGTTTGTATTCAATTCAGAACATACATAATATAAAGCATTATGAACATATAGTTAGGTATTTCTCCCCCTTTTTGACAACATCAAAAAGATAGTGAAACATTAAGCACAAAGATAAGACTACTCAAATATTTCTTTTTCTTATTGTACTCTGATTTGCATGTCAAATTATTGCAAGGATATGAATCATATAACTCAAGGCAATAATATTAGAATAAGATTAATGAGCATAGATCAGAGCCAATTAAGATAATTTCAGAGCAGAACACATCGAATGTGATTTCAAGGATAGTTTTCAACTCAAGTGTAGATGGAATCTTTCTTAAGTTAATTCAAGAAGTACCACGAATGATATTCAAAGAAAGCACGAATGGAAATCTAACCTCTCTTCAATAATAAGTATGAAAGCTCGTTCATTTAAGATCTTTTGTCCAATATATTAAGTATTTTATAAACATGAGAGCAATTTAATTAATTTTCAGAGTATAAGTGCAAAACTTATATACTTGAAAAACATATCATCATGTTGGATCATTAATTCTTAATGACTTCAAAGTTCTTTTATGATAATAAGAACATTGGGGCACAAATACCAAAATATGCAATTTTTGATACATCTTAGAGCTCATTTAAAGACTTTCTTTTATTTCTTTAGAAAATAAGCACAATTTGATACATAAAAAATATGAATTGGCATAAAATTTGAAGTTCTAAAGAGCAAGCCAATTAGGACTCATTAGTAAATTTCAAAATAGATTTTCTAAAAGATACTCAAGCAAATTCAACATATCATACTCCCCCTTTTTTTATTAAATTAGAGGCTCTTAAGATCAACTATTTGAATTGCAATTTGGTTCATGATTTATGCATAAGATATATTAACCAAATAACAAGCCTCAAGGTGTATCATAAAGATTTTTAGATTAAATTTCAGATGATACATATTGGAGAGCATTAGGATCACTTTTCATTTAGTATGCTTTCTCTCTCCTTTAGTTATAGATTTATGCGATTAAGTTCCATAAGATCTCTCCTTCTAAGATTTTCTTTCTCCCCCTCAATTGATCATTCCATTTAAGAGTTTAGAATTTGAAGATAATGTTCAGTAAAATTGTCAATCTAAAAAAAATATTTTTTATAAGTTTCAGCTTATTTTCATAAGACTCAATGTTTGAGATAAGACAACCTTTATAGAACTCATCTCAAGGTATAAACTCATTATATAATTAAAGCAAGTCTTGCAATATAAGGAGGTTCATTAAAATCAATCCATAAAAAGATACTGAATATCTAAAGCTCCCCCTCAAAAGATGCATTCTTCTTTAATCATTCTTTTCTATTGTTGAATTTCAGATTTTAATGATAAACGTGAATAAAACTGAAATTCTTTTTAATAAAACTGAAATTCTTTTCTAGCAATATATACATGATGCACAATAAATCTTTTTAATATCAAAATAAAATCATATATTTAAAAATATTTGTTTACAATTAAGATCATCGAAAGACACATCATTTGGACCAATATTGGTACACTCTAAAGATAAGTAATGATATGTTTCGGATGCGTATCGGAGCAATCAACCAAGGCATCAAAATTAATTCTGTTTTTCTTTCATTAAGATTTTATTTAGAAATCATATTGAGTTTAAGCTTTTATATAAAATCAGATTCTAAATTTCATAAAGATTTTCAATAGAGGCTTTCAAAGCCATAATTTGAGATATGTATTTTCCACACTGTAGCTCATCTTAAATCATTATGATTGAAAACACATATTTCAATAACATTAGAGCACTTTCAGAATCTTTATATTTAATATTGAGTTTCGATACACGATGGAGGATATTTTAACAAGTATTAGGACATTATGTATCAAAGTTAGGCAAGTAGAAAGATAGATCAAGATCAATTCATTTTGCCTAAATAGAAATATCCTTCTCTTCTTCTTTTTGCACATCTATTTAACTTTCAAAGATAAACGTGAATGACAAAACTGAAACTTCTTTTTTTTTAATATTACTTTAAAAAAAAGTACTTCAAATATTCAATCAAATTATCCAAGCATGGAGCATTACACAATATTGAGAGTCCGTAATTTAAAGCATCATGCCACATGCAAAACATATTACGTGTTAAGTCATGCATTAAAATATTAAGAATAAGCATGTCAAGGATCAAAATCAATTCTTTTTCAAATAAACTTCCCCTATTTAAATATAATCTTGCATTGATTTCATCCTTAAGGTGTATTTCCAAGTGATTAAAGCTTGACTTGATGCTTCTTATATACTTTTGTTATGGGGGAATTGAGCCGCCATGCCCCACGTGATCGGCACGCGTATCCAGGAAAGCTACAGCTGCCCTATGATCCAGCACTCCGACCCCGAGTCGGACCTCCTCGGCTCCGCAGCCCGACCCCGGGTCGGCTGCCCTATGATCCAGCACTCCGACCCCGAGTCGGACCTCCTCGGCTCCGCAGCCCGACCCCGGGTCGGCTGCCCTATGATCCAGCACTCCGACCCCGAGTCGGACCTCCTCGGCTTCGCAGCCCGACCCCGGGTCGGCTGCCCTATGATCCAGCATTCCGACCCCGAGTCGGAGATCTTTTGATAACGACAGGCTATTCTCCAGAGGCACGCCGCGGCCTCCTGCTCCACTACTCCCTGCAACGGCTGTACCCGATGCTGCCCACGATCTCCTGTATCAACCGTACAAAGCGGAGCTCCACTACGCCCTGCCATGACCGTACCCAGCGCTGCTCCACGACGCCCCGTAACGGCCATGTCAGTGGCCATTCTATCGTGCCCCACGACGACAAACCCCCCTGAGAGACCTCCCAGCCAGGTATATATGCGGCTGGGGGGAGAAGGGGGGAGTAAGCAATACCTCCCAGAGCACTCTCTCCCACTTGTGATTATCATCTCTCCTCCTCCAATCTCCTCTGACTTGACCGTCGGAGGGCCATCACCACCCTGGTGGTGGTGCAAGGCTTGTTTGCAGGTTCCTTGGCGGAAGGTGGAGCGCAACCAGCACCAACCAAGACAACTCAGGCGGAACCCCGTTCACACCGTCGTGTCAATCGTTCTCGGTTTGGACCACCAGCAACAGTTGGCGCTAGAGGAAGGGACGAATCTCAGAACGATCGTAATGGCACGGCGAGGTGGTCGCGGAGCTTCCAATGCTTTCGGTCGCGGAGCCTCTCGCGCCTCTGGCCGGGAGGCTGCTGCGTCCCCAACACACTCTCAGCAGCATTCCACCGCTTCTCCTCCCATTCAGACGGTCGAACCTGCTCAGTTCGACCAGCTAGCCCAGCAAGTTCGCACCCCCGCGGAGGCAGTGCAGAATCTGCAGGGTGTGATCTCTCGGGTGCCGCAGCGGGCTCAGGAGCCGCTGCTCCCCGAGCACTCGCCTCTTCCTCACAACCCGCGCTCCTTCCTCTCCCATGGAGAGGAGCGCCGGCGCGGGGAGGATTCTCGAGTGCGGTCCATTCTGCCAGGACCTTCTCATCGGAGCTGCGCGGGGTACGAGAGGCGGACCCGGGCGCGTTCTCAGACACCCCAGTCCTCGAGGGGCCCGCACTCCAGTCGGTCCCCCTCGCGCCGCTCCTTGTCTCCCACCCACCGGTCGCGCTCCCTGGACCGGCGGGTGGACGATCTCCACAGACAGCTCCAGGTCCTGAAGGGCCACTCCAAAGATCCCTTCGCCGACTTGGAAATCTCCTCCCAGCCGGCGCTTGCCTCAAGGATCCTGTGAACCCTAAACCCGCCGGGGTTCAAAATGCCGGCGATCGAACCCTACGACGGGGCGGCGGACCCACGGGACCACGTGGAGAGTTTCAGGACTCTTATGCTCCTCCATGGAGCATCGGATCCTCTCCTCTGCAAGGCCTTCCCGGCGACCCTCCGCGGCCCGGCAAGGGCGTGGTTCGCCGGCCTGGAGGCTAATTCCATCCAGTCCTTCCACCAGTTCACCCGTCTCTTCATCAGCCATTTCGCCGTCAGTAGCCGGCGAAGACTGGTCTCCGACTCCCTCTTCGATGTCCGGCAGAACGAGGGAGAGAGCCTGCGGGATTATCTCACCCGCTTCAACAAGGCAACACTGGAGGTCCGGAATTTGAGCCAGGAGGTGGCTCTCTCAGCCCTGAAGCGAGGCTTCCGGAAGGGCAGACTCACCTTCTCCCTGGACAAACGCCTGCCGCGGAGCTTCCCGGAGCTGTTGTCTCGGGCAAACCAGTATGCAGACGCCGAGGAGGCAGCCTCCCACCGGAACAAGGAGGCCGCCGAGGCCCCTCTAAAGCCCGGGAAGAAAAGGCGAAAAGAGGCACCCCAGAGGAGGAACCCGACGCCTCAACGCCGGCGCAGAAGCCCGTCACCAGCAAGGAACCACGGCGCCACACGCCCTCGTTCTCCGCACCGACGCTTCAACCGGTACACCCCACTCCTGGCCCTCCGGGCCCAGATCCTCATGGAGGTCAAGGGGCGGGAGGACCTCCCGGTCCCGAGGCAGATGAAGAAGATCCCTGGGAGGAAGCCTTCTCGGGCGTACTGTGAGTACCACCGAGACCACGGCCACGATACCGAAGACTGCTTCCAGCTTCGGGACGAGATCGAGGCTCTCATTCGCCGAGGGCGTCTCGGTCGATATGTAAACGACCGACGTCCCCCCGCAGACCCGCGTCCAGCCGACCCGGCCCCTCAGGAGCCTCGGGAGCAGAATCGACCCGTTGCGGGAGTGATCCACACCATCACTGGGGGCTGCTCTCGGCCCGTGAGGAACGCAGGGGGCTCGGCGGAAGTATCAGGAGTGGCCGTCGCGAAGAGGCAGCGGGTCGGAAATGTAATCACTTTTTGTGATGAAGATGTAAAGGGGGTTCAGACTCCCCACGATGACGCCATGGTGATCTCTCTCACTATGGCGGACTATGATGTAAGGCGTGTTCTTGTGGATAGTGGAAGCTCAGCTGATATTTTGTATTACGAGGCCTTCCAAAAGATGGGCTTTTCCCGACAATTGTTGCACAAAACATCCACCCCCCTCATAGGATTCACTGGAGACGCTATCTCGGCCGAAGGTGTCATCGAGCTGCCTGTGACTGCGGGCATTGCACCCGCAGAAGCCACGGTGCGGCTCGGGTTCTTGGTCGTCCGTGTCCCCTCGGCCTACAACGCTATCCTCGGATGACCCGGACTGAACGCCCTTCGCGCGGTGGTTTCTACCTACCATTTGCTCATGCGGTTCCCCACAGCGGCCGGGATTGGAGAGGTCCGAGGTGACCAGCCGACCGCACGGCAGTGTTTCCTAGCAACTCTCAAAGGGAAGAAGCCCATGGAGGCCCTAAGCGTCGAGTCACTTGACGCCAGAGACGAAGTGGCCTTGCGGCACGGGGAGCCGGCCGAGGGCGTAATCGAAGTTCCCCTCGAAGAAGGCCGCCCGGACCGCACGGTCCGGGTCGGTGCCAACCTCGACTTGGAAGCTCGGCTCCGGTTAGTGGAATTCCTCCGAGCCAATGCAGATGTGTTTGCCTGGTCGGCGGCCGATGTACCTGGGATCGACCCGGAGGTCGTTTCTCACGCCCTCAACGTCGACCCGACCCACCGACCAGTAAAGCAAAAGAAGAGACACTGTGCCCCGGATCGGATCCGGGTGGTCGACCAGGAGGTAGACAAACTCTTGGAGGCAGGTTTCATAAGAGAGGTGAGCTACCCCGAGTGGCTGGCAAACGTCGTACTTGTCCGGAAGGCGAGCGGGAAGTGGAGGATGTGCGTCGACTACACCGACCTGAACAAGGCGTGCCCCAAGGATAGCTTTCCGCTTCCACGGATAGACCAACTGGTCGACGCGACTTCCGGATATCAGCTACTGTCTTTTATGGACGCCTTCTCCGGCTACAACCAAATAATGATGGCTCCACAGGACGAGGAGAAAACTGCCTTCATAACAGACCGGGGGCTGTACTGTTACAAGGTAATGCCCTTCGGTCTGAAGAACGCTGGCGCCACTTACCAGCGCCTCGTCAATAAAATCTTCAAGGAGCAGATCGGCCGGAATATGGAGGTGTACGTGGACGATATGCTGGTAAAAAGTCGCCATGCAGACCAGCACATTGCAGATCTGGAGGAGACTTTCACCACCTTGCGAAAGTTTCGCATGAAGCTAAACCCAGCGAAGTGCGCTTTTGGTGCTTCGGCCGGGAGGTTCCTCGGTTTCATTGTCAACCAACGGGGGATCGAGGCCAACCCGGACAAGATCAAAGCCATCCAAGATATGTCCCCTCCGACCAAAGTGAAGGAGGTTCAGGAGCTCGCTGGAAGGGTCGCCGCGCTCGGACGATTTGTGGCAAAGTCGGCCGAACGCTGCCAACCATTCTTCAAGGTGTTGAAGCGCCCAAAAGACTTCCTCTGGACGGCCGAATGTCATGCGGCGTTCGACCAGCTCAAGGAGTACATGGCGTCTCCTCCCCTGCTGTCCAAGCCGCAAGAGGGGGAGATGCTCTACCTTTACCTGGCGGTCTCCCCAACCGCAGTCAGCGCAGTACTGGTTCGGGAAGAGGCAAGACTTCAGAAGCCTGTGTACTACATCAGCCGAGTCCTCCGGGATGCCGAGACGCGGTACACGAAGGCTGAGAAGATCGCCTTCGCGCTGCTGACTGCGACCAGGAGGCTTCGCCCCTATTTCCAGGCTCATTCTGTCACCCTTTTGACCAATCAACCACTGCGGCAGATTCTCAGCAATCTAGAGAATGCGGGACGGCTGGTGAAGTGGGCAGTAGAACTTGGTGAGTTCGACATCCGCTACCAGCCCCGACCAGCCATCAAGGCCCAGGTGCTCGCGGACTTTCTCGCTGAGTGCACTGTGCAGGAGGCGGAACCTAAGCCGCCGGAGACACCCAGCCTCGATCTCCCGATCTGGACGCTCCACATTGACGGGTCGTCGAACCCTGAAGGTGGAGGGGCTGGGCTGGTCCTCACCAATCCCGATGGAGTGATAGCCGAGTATGCCTTGAGGTTCGGATTTCCAGTGACCAACAATGAGGCGGAGTACGAGGCCCTAGTCGCGGGACTCAAACTCGCCAAGGAGCTCGGCATCCGGCGTCTGAAAGTCTTCACCGACTCCCAGCTGGTGGTCGGGCAGGTTCGAGGGGAGTTCGAGGCGCGGAGCCCGACCATGCAGAGCTACGTCCGGAAGGTGCAAACACTCATTCCCGACCTCGGCAGTGTTGACATTCGGCAGGTCCCGAGGAGCGAAAATGCCAGGGCCGACAGGTTGTCCCGCCTAGTGGACGCAGACGCGCACAACTTGTCGAGGGCAATCTACCTGGAGACCCTGGATGCCCCGAGCATTGACGGGGCTGGAGCGGTGATGGCAATTGATCCGGAGCCGTCTTGGATGGACCCGCTCGTCGCCTACCTCGCCGAAGGAATCCTCCCTGAAGACGAAGATCAGGCCCGGCGGCTTGTAAAGAAGTCCGCCCACTACGTACTTTATGAAGGGAGGCTGTATCGGACCTCGTTTACCGCCCCCCTCTTAAGGTGCCTCCGCCCCGCGGAAGCGGCCTACGCCCTCGGCGAAGTCCACGAAGGCATCTGCGGATCGCACTTGGGGGCTAGGTCCTTGGCGCATAAGATCATGAGGCAAGGCTACTATTGGCCGACCTTGTTGGAGGACTCGAAGGACCACGTGCGGAAATGCGACGCCTGCCAGCGCCACGCCAACGTCCAGAGAGTCCCCTCTGTCCCCTTGGCGCCAATCACCGCGCCCTGGCCCTTCGCACAGTGGGGAATGGATATCCTCGGACCATTCCCCGTCGCTTCGGCCCAGCGGAAATTTTTGATTGTCGCCATCGACTACTTCACCAAGTGGGTGGAGGCAGAGCCACTGGCCACCATCACGGAGGCACAAGTCCGGAAGTTCGTGAAGAAGAACATCATTGTCCGATTTGGAGTACCTCGGGTCCTCATCTCGGATAACGGTCGACAGTTTGATAACAAGCACTTCCGGGACTTCTGCGAGGAATTCGGGATCGAGCATCGGTTCACATCCGTGTCGCATCCCCAAACCAACGGCGAGGCCGAGGTCACAAATCGGACAATCCTCCAAGGTATCAAAGCGCGGATCGGCCGGACGGGGCAAGCTTGGGTCGAGGAACTCGAGAATGTCCTTTGGGCGTATCGGACCACACAACGGACTCCTACTGGAGAGACGCCTTTCAGCCTAACCTATGGCACGGAAGCCGTTGCCCCCGTGGAGCTCGGACTCCCCTCGCCTCGGGTGGCCGCGCACCGACCCGAGGCCAATTCAGAGCAACTCCGAGGGAACTTGGATCTCTTGGAAGAGGCAAGGGAAATGGCTCAGGTTCGGATGGCAATGTATCAGCAGAGGGTGGCCCGATATTACAACTCCAAAGTCCGACCGAAGCTTTTCAGAATTGGAGATCTGGTGCTGAGGCGAGCTAAGGCATCTCAACCTACGGAAGGTGGGAAGCTAGCGCCAAATTGGGAAGGCCCGTATAAAGTTCGTTGGGTAAACCGACCTGGCTCCTACCAGTTGGAAGCCCTAGATGGCCGAGAAATTCCAAGGGGCTGGAATTCCGCTAACCTGCGGATGTATTACCAGTAGAACAACAAGGCCAGAAAGACAATTTAAAAAGGACGATCCGGGTGACGTATACCCCTAGGTCCACGTGTCTCCGCTCGCGCCCAGGCCGCATCCTCCTCGAAGAACCCGCGTATCGCGGCCGCTCAACTAACACTCCTCACCAGCAGCAACTGGCGATCTGATTTCCCAGGTAACGCATTAATTAGCGTTTAATACCCTTCTCGTGTTCCCCCCAGGCAACGCTTGGAGGAGAGGAGAAACACGGTCGCGGCTGGGCACGGAGAAACCCCGATGGGCGGCGAGCGACAAGTGGCCGACCAACGAGTGGAATGTCCCGAGGCTTGGCCCTCGGATGCCTGGCTAACCCGATGAACATCCCGGGAGCAGACTAGCCGGAAGCCCCGACCGGTCGCCTCGGCTTGCGCCAGCCTTGGCCGACCAACGAGCGGAATTTCCCTGAGGCTTGACAACCCTCAGATGCCTGGCTAACCCGATGATCATCCCGGGAGCAGACTAGCCGGAAGCCCCGATCGGTCGCCTCGGCTTGCGCCAGCCTAGGCCGACCAACGAGCGGAATTTCCCTGAGGCTTGACAACCCTCAGATGCCTGGCTAACCCGATGATCATCCCGGGAGCAGACTAGCCGGAAGCCCCGACCGGTCGCCTCGGCTTGCGCCAGCCTTGGCCGACCAACGAGCGGAATTTCCCTGAGGCTTGACAACCCTCAGATGCCTGGCTAACCCGATGATCATCCCGGGAGCAGACTAGCCGGAAGTCCCGACCGGTCGCCTCGGCTTGCGCCAGCCTTGGCCGACCAACGAGCGGAATCTTCCGAGGCTCGGCCCTCGGATGCCTGGCTAACCCGATGATCATCCCGGGAGCAGACTAGCCGGAAGCCCCGACCGGTCGCCTCGGCTTGCGCCAGCCTTGGCCGACCAACGAGCGGAATTTCCCTGAGGCTTGACAACCCTCAGATGCCTGGCTAACCCGATGATCATCCCGGGAGCAGACTAGCCGGAAGCCCCGACCGGTCGCTTCGGCTTGCGCCAGCCTTGGCCGACCAGCGAGCGGAAGAATTTCCTGAGGCCTAACCCTCGGATGCCTGGCTTAGCGCCGGAAGAATTTCCTGAGGCCTAACCCTCGGATGCCTGGCTTAGCGCCGGAAGAATTTCCTGAGGCCTAACCCTCGGATGCCTGGCCTAGCGCCGGAAGAGTTTCCTGAGGCCTAACCCTCGGATGCCTGGCTCAGCGCCGGAAGAGTTTCCTGAGGCCTAACCCTCGGATGCCTGGCTTAGCGCCGGAAGAATTTCCTGAGGCCTAACCCTCGGATGCCTGGCTTAGCGCCGGAAGAATTTCCTGAGGCCTAACCCTCGGATGCCTGGCTTAGCGCCGGAAGAATTTCCTGAGGCCTAACCCTCGGATGCCTGGCCTAGCGCCGGAAGAGTTTCCTGAGGCCTAACCCTCGGATGCCTGGCTCAGCGCCGGAAGAGTTTCCTGAGGCCTAACCCTCGGATGCCTGGCTTAGCGCCCGAAGAATTTCCTGAGGCCTAACCCTCGGATGCCTGGCTTAGCGCCGGAAGAATTTCCTGAGGCCTAACCCTCGGATGCCTGGCCTAGCGCCGGAAGAGTTTCCTGAGGCCTAACCCTCGGATGCCTGGCTCAGCGCCGGAAGAGTTTCCTGAGGCCTAACCCTCGGATGCCTGGCTTAGCGCCGGAAGAATTTCCTGAGGCCTAACCCTCGGATGCCTGGCTTAGCGCCGGAAGAGTTTCCTGAGGCCTAACCCTCGGATGCCTGGCCTAGCGCCGGAAGAGTTTCCTGAGGCCTAACCCTCGGATGCCTGGCTCAGCGCCGGAAGAGTTTCCTGAGGCCTAACCCTCGGATGCCTGGCTTAGCGCCGGAAGAATTTCCTGAGGCCTAACCCTCGGATGCCTGGCTTAGCGCCGGAAGAATTTCCTGAGGCCTAACCCTCGGATGCCTGGCTTAGCGCCGGAAGAGTTTCCTGAGGTTTAACCCTCGGATGCCTGGCCTAGCGCCGGAAGAACTTTGGGAATCAAAAGTCAGCAAGAAGCAACCAAGAGCTAAAAAAAAAAAAAAAAAAAAAAAAAAAAAAAAAAAAAAAAGAGGACGAGGGCGAGATGAAGAAATATTCAACGTGCATTAATTTTCAGGGCCGAGGCCCATACAATTGGGCAAAACGCCGACATACAAAAATAAAAAAGACAATGAAAGGTACAAGAGGTCAGCTTGGAGGAACTCCCGGGTCGGGAACGCCGGGCTCGTCCGCGGGAGGTAGGGAAGCAGCAGGAGAACCAGCAGGCGATGGCGCCGGAGAGGAGTCCAGGAGGGAGATCTCGCTCAGGTCAACTTCGGGATACTTAGCTGACACCCTTGCCAGGCCCTCCTCGAAGCCCAAGGTGAAGGCTTCGGCCCCCGCGTCCGACGCGTCATGGACAAACTCGTCAGACTGGCGATAGGTCCGCACTGCCTCCGACATATCATGGGTGAACTCGGCGGACTGGCGGTAAGCCTCTACCGCCTGACGCCCGATTTCCGCCCTCTTCTCGGCCAGCTCCGCCTCAGCTCGCTCCATAATCTGAGCCTTGGCCTCCAAGACCTTCGCCACAATCCGGCCTTCGGCCTCAGAGGAGACCCTCAGCAGATCAGCCTGAGCCTCTTTATGCTTCGCCTCGGTAGCAACCCGAGCGGCCTCGGCTTCCTTCAGGCGCGAACGGAGCTCTTGGACGTCCGTGCATGACTTCTCCAGGGCCGACTCCAGTTCGCCTAGTTTGGCTTCAAAAGAGCGGATTCGGTCGCAGGCGTTGTCGGCAGACCGCTGGGCCTTCTCCCACCGCTCTCGATAGTCCGCGATCTTCCGGGACTGCTTTTCAGCCCGTTCCTCCGCCTTCTTGACCCTGCTTTCGAGGCCCGAGGCGGCTTCGAGTTGCTCCCGAGCCTCTGACAGTTGCTCCTCCAGGGCGGCGAAGCCGAGTGCCCGCTCTTCGGCCTCCCGGAGCCTCGCCTCGAGGTCCCCGGTCGTCCTGCCTGCCGCAGCCCGGCCTCCCTCTTCCATTGCTTTCAGCCGGTCCTCGGCCTTCGCCAAAAGCCCCGCCTGTTCCTTGTAGCACTCCTCCAGACGGATCATGTACTGGGCGAGCTAAGAAATAGGAAAAATAAGGGAGTCAGGCGGAGAACAACAGAGCCAATAAATGGTGAAAGACGGCCAGAAGAACACTCACCGACATGAGACAGACGCAGCTGGCGGCCCCAACGTCAGAGACATCCAACTCCCGGACCCGCCGACGGTCCTTCTCCAGCAACACTGTTTCGATGAGATTTCGGGCGCCATCGGTAGTGAAGGCAGACCCCGATTTCTCCCCGGAGCCGGATGGTGGTTCTGCAGCCTTACCCTTATCCATCGCCTGGGGAAGAGTCCGGCTGATCGCGCTCGGGGCGGGGGTCGCCCCAGGAATTGATAGGGTCCCGCTCGGCCGGGGCCTCGGCGCGTCCCTCCTCGAGTCATCAGGAGCCGACCGAGTCGAAGGCCGGGTCGGGGACCGATCACGTCCGACCCGTCCGTCTTGAGCAGGCTCAGGTGGCACCTCCGGAGTAGCGGCAACCTTACCACCGGAGGGCTGATACAGCGTCAGCTGCCGGTCGGTGCCCACGACATCTCCCTGACCGGTGGGCCCGGACTCGTCGGTCGGCATCGGAGGTATCTCCTTACGGGACTTCTTCGCCGGTGGGGCCCCGCTCGGAAGAGCTCGTTTCCTCCTCCGGACTGCTTCCAGCAGGGACGCCCTACCAACAGCCTTCGACTTCACCGACCGCATGACGTCGTCGACCTCTGCAAGAAGGCGGGAAGCTTGAAGCGCGCGCGCCTCTCCGAAGGATGGCGGCAATCTCGAAACATCACTCCCTTCACCTGTTCCCCTTCTGGTTCCAGGCTCGGAAGTGGGGGGCTACTGTTATGGGGGAATTGAGCCGCCATGCCCCACGTGATCGGCACGCGTATCCAGGAAAGCTACAGCTGCCCTATGATCCAGCACTCCGACCCCGAGTCGGACCTCCTCGGCTCCGCAGCCCGACCCCGGGTCGGCTGCCCTATGATCCAGCACTCCGACCCCGAGTCGGACCTCCTCGGCTCCGCAGCCCGACCCCGGGTCGGCTGCCCTATGATCCAGCACTCCGACCCCGAGTCGGACCTCCTCGGCGTCGCAGCCCGACCCCGGGTCGGCTGCCCTATGATCCAGCATTCCGACCCCGAGTCGGAGATCTTTTGATAACGACAGGCTATTCTCCAGAGGCACGCCGCGGCCTCCTGCTCCACTACTCCCTGCAACGGCTGTACCCGATGCTGCCCACGATCTCCTGTATCAACCGTACAAAGCGGAGCTCCACTACGCCCTGCCATGACCGTACCCAGCGCTGCTCCACGACGCCCCGTAACGGCCATGTCAGTGGCCATTCTATCGTGCCCCACGACGACAAACCCCCCTGAGAGACCTCCCAGCCAGGTATATATGCGGCTGGGGGGAGAAGGGGGGGGAGTAAGCAATACCTCCCAGAGCACTCTCTCCCACTTGTGATTATCATCTCTCCTCCTCCAATCTCCTCTGACTTGACCGTCGGAGGGCCATCACCACCCTGGTGGTGGTGCAAGGCTTGTTTGCAGGTTCCTTGGCGGAAGGTGGAGCGCAACCAGCACCAACCAAGACAACTCAGGCGGAACCCCGTTCACACCGTCGTGTCAATCGTTCTCGGTTTGAACCACCAGCAACAACTTTCATTTACTTTGTCATTCATTTTTACTTTCTTATGCTCTATTCTCTATTTGCTCCCTATCCGGTGGAGTTGGAAGGGACACGAGGTACTACCACTAGCCTCCCTCTTGTGCCGTCCCTAATATGCCCTACACCGAATAGTTGGGTCAAATAGTGCCGGGTACTACCACTAGCCTCCCCATTGGCACCATCCCTATGATGAGCAGTATAGAAAGGTTCAAATGTTCACTTCAAACTTTCCCTGTTTAAGTGTAATTAATTACAGATTTTATCCCTTCCAAAAGTGCTGAATATATTATGCTTGTTTTTCTTTTCCTTAAGATTGGAGTATTTGCCTTTGCTTAGATTTTACATCTCTTGAATAATATCCATTTTCTTTTCTTTATCTCTCTCTCTTTTTGTTATTCTCAAGTAATTTACATGAAAGAGCAGAATAAAGAAATAATCTTATGTATCATATAGATGTATATCATGCAAACAATATTTTCATTGTGCTCAAGGATTCATAACTTTTCACAAGTTATTTTACATCAAAATTTTAAGCATATACTTGTGTATTTCATGGTTATGATATAGGCATAGGTGCATTTTAATTTGAGCAAACCATGAATCAATTTCTGAGAGCATAAGTCAATGAATACATATATATAGACATGATATCAAGAAATTAATAATTAAAGATTTTAACCATGCCATACTAAGATTTAAGTTATTGACTTTGCTCAATTAATTTATGAGAGAGGTATCTAGAATTACCAATCCATTCTGCATTCTTCAGTCAAATACCTACTAGATTTCTTATGTATGAACTTTTGGCTGAAGAAGGTCCTCTCTCTTGTTTGCATGAGAATGTTTATTGTATCTTACATGGAGATATCCTTCAAATTGAAATCTCTCATTTTCTTGCTCAAGGATCCTGCATTATTAACAAAATTCTTTTCTTTCTTGAAAGAAAGTCATTAGTTTCTTCAAGATACAAAACATTCATATAACATATTTCTTAACTAGGTAACTCAACCTAAGATATGATAATCATTGAATGTTGAGTCACTTTACTCAAGAGATTGCCTAAATATAAGCAAACATATGTCACTTGAACTAAAGAGATAGTTTCATTAACCAAGACTGTTCAAGGACAAGCATGTGAAGCAATAGGAAGATTCATCAAGGTCAAATTAATTTCTTATTTTCAACATCAATTTAGCTTAGATTCTATTTGCTTAAGATAATTATCAATAAGGCATGCTAGCTAAGTTTTGATCAAATTGCCTTAAACAATTGTTTCTATCAAGATTCAGATTATGATTCATTTGTTATCAATAAATTATGATTCATTAGAGTTAGATTGAAGTCTTGCACAAGGGCACATAATGATCACACAGTCTGGTCTATTAAATAATTATTCTATCATGCTTTTGATGCTTGTTCCAAATCACAAATTACTTTATCATATTTGTAATGAGTGTTTTCAAATAAGGTGGTTATTTTACATAGATCCCTTTCTAATGAAATAACCACATAGGAGTGTATTCTACACATTCATTTGACAGAATATAAAGCTCATAAAGCAAGCAAATGATAATGGTGATCTTTACTTCTAATCATGCAAAAATCAAGATCTATTTCATCTTTTCTTGATTTAGTCTTTTAGTAGTCATCAATTTTTCTTTATTAAGTGCATTTCTGAAACACTCAATTTTGTTATAATTATTAACAAGTTTTCAGATTGTTATATGTAAAAGATTAACCATATATATAATTTAATTTTAGTATCTTCATAATAAATCATTAGTCTCATAAGGAATAAAATGAATTGATATTTCTACACCTCGAAACTTTTCATTGAATGTTCTATATGCATTGCTTGATGAATGATATCCAAGGATAGAAATATCTTTATCAGATTTGGCATTATTTTCATAAGAACATATCAAGCATAGTATGTACGACTGAAAAATATGAGAGATAGGCAATAGTTCATTTTCTATTTTTCAGAAGATCAAAAGAAGTTTTCATCAAAAATAGATCTAATAGAAGTCATATGTATGACAAGCAGTGATGATAGCCCTTTTTTAAAAAAAATCATTTAAGTAGATGACTATCATACACAATTGTCTTTTTCATTTCTTCAAGAATTCTATTAACCCTATTTTACTTAAGGTGTCCTTGGTGCTGAAATAATTAATTTCTGTATAAACTTTATCAGGATTTTGGTTTTCAACACTGTGCCATGATACTCTTTATCTTCACAGTTTGAAAACCTTTTTCATTTGAAACACTTTTACAAGATTTAGCAAATACAGAAAATACTTCAATTTTATTTGTCAAGAACAAATCCAATGTAAGCTTTTGAAAACTTAGTGATGGAAACAACTTCCTTAGATTTAGAAATTGATTCTTGTTTGTTTCCTTAGTTAACATGCATAACAAACTTTGACCTTACAGAAGATAATCTAAGTAAACCGATGACAAGGTCTTTTGAAATTAGGTCCACACTAGCATAAGGTAAGTTTACATGCCAAAAAGGATTCTTTGATCTTAGTATTTAAATACATATATTCAAAGGTATACCAAGTACACATTCTCATGTTTATGATCAATAAAAATAATGCCATGGATAGAAATTCTTAATCAAGCATATAGAGAATTCATAGAGTTATTAATTAATCATTTAGCAACTTATCCAATAGTGAGTGGAGCATACTATAAAATGAAGTGACTTGAATATATTTTCTTTTCATACCAAAAAAAATATCACTTATATCACAAAAATGATTAATACTTGCAAATTATGTTTTAATCAACTAATAAAGTAATTTCAATACGAGAGGATGCAAGAATTACTTATTTCATTATTTCTTTCATTTAAATCATTCTTCTTAATTATATTTTAAATTCAATTCTTTAATACATGTCTAGAGCACCCATTGTTTAGATAACATCTTTCATTAGAACCTTGGATAGCTAGACATGCTTGCTGAAAAATAATCATATTTTCAACTTAGGAACCCAAGCTCTTTTGGGTCCTTGTAGGTTAGCTATACTTGTTCCTTTTGGAACCCATATTTTCTTAATAGCTATTTTGTCCATAAATTTAAAGATTTTAGGATTACAGGGGATGTATTTCTGTATCCTCTTGTTGAATTTAACAAACATAGATCTAACATAAGTAGTAGATAAACCTTCAGTTTTTTGTTTTTGCCTTTTAGGTTCATCAAATTTGTAATGTATAGATTTAGGAACAACAGAAGAGATTTTACTTAGCTTTTGTTTATCAGTATTATAAGAATCTGTTTTAGAATAATTAAAAACTGTTTTAACAAACTTATTCTTAAAAGATTTTTGGGTGTACCAAGGTTGATATCCTAATCCAACTTTATCAAATTCAGCTCTTTGATTATTTATCATTAGGTTCAATTTTTCAGAGCTGAAGGTAAATCGTTCAACAATAGGTTTTAATTTGTCAACTTCTTTAGTTAATCTTCTGTTATCTTCTGAAAGTAATTCATTATTTTTCTTAAGTTTATCTTGACTTTCAGTGAGAAGTTGATCTCTTTGATTTAGTTCTTAATTTTCTTTAACTAAGATTTCAATTTTACTAGTTAGTTTCAGTTTTTCATCTATTAGAATTTGATTTTCATTCTTCAAGTTCTTGTTCTTACAAATAAGTTTCTTATATTCTAAATACAAATCAGAAAAGGCATCATGGAGTTCATCAAATGTAAAATTGCTTTCAGTTTCAGCATGTACCTCTTGTGCCACGAAGCATGGATTTGCAATATGATACTGCTCTTGTTCTACACATGATGTTTCAGATTTGTTAGTGCATTCATATTTGTCTTCAAGCATATTCCATATTTCTTTAGCAGTCATGCAAGAAGATATGCAATTAAACTCATTCCTATCTAGTGCACAATATAATAGGTTCATGGCTTTTGAATTTTGTTGAACCATTTTCTCATTATGACTAGTGTTTGTGTGTGTTCCATTGACTATAATGCTCCATAAATTATAATCAAGTGATTGTATAAAAATGCGCATGCGTGCTTTCCAATGTGTATAGTTTATGCCATTAAATAGTGGAGGTGTATCAATTGATTGTCCTTCTCCTAGAAAACTATCTATTCGAGTTGTCATGATCTTTGACTCTTGATCGTGAGATCAATAATTAATCTTAGAGCACCTGCTCTGATACCACTTGTTGCCCAGTAGATACAACCCAAGAGGGGGGGTGAATTGGGTCTTTTAAATCTTTTAACCTACTTCTTAAAGTTTTTGATTAATTATGCTAAGTTGTATAGATGCACAGTGAAAGTTAAACTTAGCAACAGTTTGATGTATAGAATGTGACTTGATTGAATATGCTTGCAACTAAAGGATGTGCGGATAAGAGTTAAGCAAGCAATTTATCTAAGTAAGTAAGTGTGTTAGTTAGACAATGACAAGAGGTATTACAAACACAACAAACATATAGTGGTTCGGTGCACCCCAGCACCTACATCCACTCCCCAAGACCTCTTGGGAATTTCACTATAATCCTATAAATTACAGCCGGTTGTTTTACAAGCTCACAACCCAACTTGTTGTTTTACGAGCGCACAACGAACTCGGTCGGTTTTCCCAGGCTCACCGACTAGAACCACCCCGATTGTTTTCCCGGGATCACAATCGAACCCTTACACGTTGGTTTTACCCTCGGCTCACCAACCAACCTAACACTGTTGGTTTTTCCTTTGGCTCACCAACAAACCTTAACCTCTTGATTCAATCCCTTGATTGAATCAAGTTACAAGATATTAAAAACAAAGTTTAAAACAAATCAAAGCTTCTTAAACAAGCAAATATAACAATATAAACAAAATAGTGTAAAGAGAAGCCCTCAACCGAGTTTTGAAGATGAAGGAGCTCGGCTTCTTCTTTACTTGACCCTCTTCTGATTTGGCACGAAGTAGAGGATCACCGAGGCAGCACACGGATGAAGAGGAAGCTTTGTGATTCACTTGGATGCTCTTCTTCTCTCTATTTTGCTTTGAATGGCCCTTTTGTGCTTATGGGAGATTTTTCTTGTAATCTCTTTGAAATCTCTTCCCTAAATGTTTTCTCCCACTTCCATGCCTTCTTCCCTAGCTCTCCTCTTGATTTTATAGCTTTACATGTCGTGGAACCAGAAATCTAGCCGTTAGAGACAAAAATAGAGCCGTTGTCCACAGTCTGCAACTCCTGACAAAGTTCCCGTTGGGATCGGAGTCGACTCGTGCGATCTGGAGTCGACTCGACTGTAGCAGGAGTCGACTCATGCTTTTTTGGAGTCGGCTCGGCAACTGTTCCAGATTTGAATTAAAGTGGTCTTCTCGACTGGGAGTCGACTCGACTTAACCCGGAGTCGACTCGCCAAAATCTGGAGCTGACCTTGCACTTTTGGAGTCGGCTCATCCCAAGGAATCCATGGATGCATTTTTCAACTTTGCTTACTCGAGTCGACTCGAAAATTCTGGGAGTCGACTCGGTGCTCAGAGTCCGAACTCCCGAGCTTCTGTCTTTTGGCTCGTGCTGTCTCGGAGTCGACTCGAACTGTCTCGGAGTCGACTCGGCCCTCAGTATCCAAAAAAAAAGTCTTCTGTCTTTTGGGGTCGCGCTGCCTTGGAGTCGACTCGAACTGTCTTGGAGTCGACTCGCCTCTCAGAGACGAAAATGCCGTCTTCTGTCTTTGGGGTTGCGCTGCCTCGGAGTCGACTCGGATTTTGCGGGAGTCGACTCGGCTCTCAGTGTCTGAAATTGGCTCTCTGACTTTTTGCTTGTTTTCCTCTGGGAGTCGACTCTAGCTTCCTTTGGAGTCGATCTGCCAACCATCGGAGTCGACTCGAGTTCCTCAGGAGTCGACTCGGCTCTCAGGGTCCAAAATAGCTTCTCTGTGTTTCTGCCTTGTTACTCCCTGGAGTCGACTCGTACTATCCAGGAGTCGACTCGAGGACTATTCTTTTGGTTTTTCCTTTGAATTTGCTCTTCCAACTTGAGTCCTTTGAACTTGAAACTTGGGTCAATAAATTGTAGCTTTCTTCCAACTTTTCTTGAGAGCTTTGGAGGTCTTCTTGTGTTCTTCCCACTTGCTATATTCCTTGCAAAATAACTATCTTTCTCCTTGCAACACAAACGTTAGTATTTATACTTCAAGGTTTTGTGATCATGAAAATCAATCTTTAAATCAATCTTTGGGTCATCACAATTCACCTCCCCCTCTTGGGTTGTCTTCTTGGGCAACAGAAGTGAAGGGTTTTAGCATGTTATAATGCGCAGCGGAAGCTAGAGATTTTAAAAATTTCTTAATAAATTCCCTATGCATGAAACCCTTTTAAGCCTAGATCACCTTAATGATTACAATCAAATGATATAAAATAAATGCAGAATTAGTAGAATACCTCAAACGCTAATCCAAAGTGTACAATCTCCACGAGACGTCCAAGTGTCCGCCCTCCAATGGTGATCCACACGAAAACTTGATCAAGACTTTAGCTCCAAAGACTTTTGATCCTTAATGCAGAATTCTTCTAAAGAACTTTAATGGCTTGCTTTCCTTCCTTTCTATTTTCCTTTAGCCTTCTAAAATCACTTCTAATCCTTTTGTCCTAAAGAAGACCACCTTGTCTTGGCTTAGGACACACTAGAAACAATGCTAGAAAGAAAAAAACTAATGTAAGAAAGAAAGAAGAGAGGAATGGGGTGGAATTGGAATGATGAAACCCATGGAGTGCTAATCTATTTATAATAGGTGTAGGGATGCATCTCCAAGGGATGCATCCCATCCACACATCCTCTCATGAAAGGGCATCATCTAAAGGGCCATATCAAATAAGAGGAGGTGCAGATCAAGTGAGGAGGTGTATCAAATGATATGTCCTTTCATGTGGTGCCATATTTTGACCAAGTCAACATCACATGCTAATCACATGTCCATCACACCTCACCTCTTGATCTTTCATGATGATGATCCAAGGGCTCCAATGCAAGGCGCCATTCACTTGACCCATTATGTCTTCATCCAATGGTGGGATTAAGATCCAATGGTCAATTATGGTAGCCATCCTCTAACCCAATCCAATTGGGTTAAACCAACTATCTATTATGTCTTCATCCAACGGTAGATCAAGATCTAACGGTCTAGATTGAATGATTTATTAAATCTAATCCAATTAGACTCAAACCAAGCCAATTAGGTGCCAACTCTTGGCTAATCCATATTAGAATATGATTTAATCAAATTAGATCAATTAAAATCAGATTCGAATCCAATTCGAATCAGATTCGAATCCAATTCGAATCAGATTCGAATCCAATTCGAATTAGGAGCTAAGGTTTGCAACACCTGCTAGGATATTTATCTTGCAAACATGATCTAATCCAATTAGACCCTTGATAAGTTTTCTTGTGTGTGACCCACTGGGTTCCATACTTAGCCAGAAATAGGTATGAGTGCGAGTTGACCCAACTTGATTAGAACTCTTCTAATCGATTTAAGTCCAAACTGCGCGAACCCGAACTTAACAATTAGAATCCTTTCTAATTGGTGATCGAATTAAACTCTTTAATTTGATCAAACCTATAAAACAAGATTGACGTCTAGCAACGTGTCATGTCTACCCGGAAAATATGGAATTTGGTGGAAATACCAAAAATACCCTTCAGTGGCAAGTTACCATGCAATTCAATCCTTTAATCAAACTGCATCCCAAATATGTATATGAGTATGAATATATGTCAAACTCAATTTTATATTCATATTTTTCTCAATCTTTTAGTGATAATTCAAATAATGAAATATTAGAAACTCTTTCTAATTTTCATTCTGCTTTGATCAAAGGCTTCCTGAATTATCATATGATTAGAATAAATAGGATGCTATCTTCTCTTACTAGAAGTGATTAATTCCTTGTTGACCTACTCATAATCTTCATACACAATTCACCATATCCAGAAGACCTCGTACATAACTTATTGTCATGAATGAGTGTAAACCAAAATATGGGTTCATGTGCACAAGATACCATGGTGATCTCAGGTCATAGGATCAGTTGCACAACTCCCACTAAGAGAATCATCTTTTGACATGTAAGTAAGACTTCATAAGATTTCTCTTTGTAGGTCAATTCAGTGAACTCATTCCTCTAATGAGCACCCACATCTTTGTATTAGTGTCTCCACATAAATGATTGTGAGATCAATCATCCTCTGCATCGAGCATACATAAGACATGCCAGTCTTTCCGGTAATCATTGATCCCCGACTCAATGTACCAATGACTGGGAATATTTAAGATTAGGATTTTAGGATTTTAAGTCTCACTAGTATGATCTCATCATAGTCTTAAAACCATTGCCCTAATCTAAGGAGTTTATCATAAATATAATCAACAGCATATGATAAAACATAACGCCTTTATTCATATTTAAATGTCATGTACATGATTTGGACAAATCAAAAGAAAAAACCTTTCGCAATACATATTGCGATTGGCTTGTAGGGCATCTACTCTTTCAATCTCCCACTTGCACTAAAGCCAATCGCTCTTATATTTTATCCCCATACAATCGAGGTGGCGATCGAACTACTGTTGTGGTAGAGCTTTAGTGAACGGGTCTGCTAAGTTGTTCTTTGTGTCTACTCGTTCAATGACTATGTCTTGTCTCTCGACGATCTCTCAAACGAGGTGGAAGCATCTTAGAATGTGCTTGGATTTGTGATGAGATCTTGGTTTCTTTGCTTGAGCAACAGCTCCAGTATTGTCACAATAAACTGAAACTGGTCCAGCAATCTCAAGAACTACTCCCAACTCAGTGATGAACTTCTTCATCCAGACAGCTTCCTTAGCGGCTTCACTTACAGCGATGTATTCTACCTCAGTAGTTGAGTCAGCTACAGTTTGCTGCTTGGAACTCTTCCAGCTCACTGCACCACCATTTAGGGTAAAGACATATCCTGAAGTGGACTTGCTATCATCTGGATCTGATTGAAAACTAGAATCAGAAAATCCTTCTAGTTTCAACTCAGATCCTCCATAAACTAGAAAAATATCTTTAGTCCTTCTTAAGTACTTAAGAATATTTTTCACAGCTATCCAATGATTTTCTCCTGGATCAGCCTAGAATCTGCTTGTTATGCTTAAGGCATAAGCAACATCAGGCCTAGTACATAGCATAGCATACATAATTGATCCTACTGCCGAAGCATAGGGAATAGAATTCATTCTATTCCTCTCTTCAGATGTCTTAGGAGACATCTTCTTAGAGAGACGTATGCCATGACTCATAGGTAAGTAACCTCTTTTACTTCCTTCCATGCTGAATCTTTTCAACACACGATCTATGTACTTAGACTGGGACAAGCCTAGCATCCTTTTAGATCTATCCCTATAGATCTTTATACCAAGTATATAGGATGCTTCTCCCAAGTCTTTCATGGAAAAGCTTTTTGATAGCCAAGTCTTGACCGATTGTAACATTGGAATATCATTTCCAATGATTAGTATGTCATCTACATACAATATTAAGAAGACAACGGCACTCCCACTAGTCTTCTTGTACACACATGGTTCATCCACATTTTTGATAAAACCAAACTCTTTGACTGTTGTATCAAAACGGATGTTCCAACTCCTCGATGCTTGCTTTAATCCATAAATGGATCTTGTTACGGGGGAACTAAGCCGCCATGCCCCACGTGACCGGCACGCGCGCCCAGGAAGACTACGGCTGCCCTTTGATCCAGCGCTCCGACCCCGAGTCGGACGTCCTCGGCTCCGCAGCCCGACCCCGAGTCGGCTGCCCTTTGATCCAGCAATCCGACCCCGAGTCGGACGCCCTCGGCTCCGCAGCCCGACCCCGAGTCGGCTATCCTTTGATCCAGCAATCCGACCCCGAGTCGGATATCCTCGGCTCCGCAGCCCGACCCCGAGTCGGCTGCCCTTTGATCCAGCGCTCCGACCCCGAGTCGGAGATCTCTTGATAACGACAGGCTATTCCCCAGAGGCACGCCGCGGCCTCCTGCTCCACTACTCCCTGCAACGGCTGTATCCGATGCTGCACCACGATCTCCTGCATCAGCCGTACAAAGCGGAGCCCCACTATGCCCTGATGTGGCCGTACCCGGTGCTGCTCCACGATGCCCTGTAACGGCCATGTCAGTGGCCACACCATCGTGCCCCACGATAACGAACCCCCCTGAGAGACCCCCCAGCCAGGTATATATGCGGCTGGGGGGAGAAAGGGGGGAGGTGAGCAATATCTCCCAGAGCACTCTCTTACTTGCGATTATCACCTCTCCTCCTCCTCCAATCTCCTCTGACTTGACCGTCGGAGGGCCATCACCACCCTGGTGGTGGTGCAAGGCTTGTTTGCAGGTTTCTTGGCGGAAGGTGGAGCGCAACCAACACCAACCAAGACAACTCAGACGGAACCCCGTTCACACTGCAGTGCCAATCGTTCTCGGTTTGGACCACCAGCAACAGTTGGCGCTAGAAGGAGGGCCGAATCTTAGAACGATCGTAATGGCACGGCGAGGTGGTCGTGGAGCTTCCAATGCTTCCGGTCGCGGAGCCTCTCGCGCCTCCGGCCGAGAGGCTGCTGCGTCCCCAACGCACTCTCAGCAGCACTCCACCGCCCCTTCTCCCATTCAGACGGTCGAAGCTGCTCAGTTCGACCAGCTAGCCCAGCAGGTTCGCACCCTCGCGGAGGCAGTGCAGAATCTGCAGGGTGTGATCTCTCGGGTGCCGCAACGGGCTCAGGAGCCGCTGCCCCCCGAGCACTCGCCTCTTCCTCACAACCCGCGCTCCTTCCTCTCCCATGGAGAGGAGCGCCGGCGCGAGGAGGATTCTCGAGTGCGGTCCATTCTGCCAGGACCTTCTCATCGGAGCTGTGCGGGGTACGAGAGGCGGACCCGGGCGCGTTCTCAAACACCCCAGTCCTCGAGGGGCCCGCACTCCAGTCGGTCCCCCTCGCGCCGCTCCTTGTCCCCCACCCACCGGTCGCGCTCCCTGGACCGGCGGGTGGACGATCTCCACAGACAACTCCAGGTCCTGAAGGGCCACTCCAAAGATCCCTTCGCTGACTTGGAGATCTCCTCCCAGCCGGCGCTTGCCTCGAGGATCCTGCGGACCCCGAACCCGCCGGGGTTCAAAATGCCGGCGATCGAACCCTACGACGGGGCGGCGGACCCGCGGGACCATGTGGAGAGTTTCAGGACTCTTATGCTCCTCCATGGAGCATCGGATCCGCTCCTCTGCAAGGCCTTCCCGGCGACCCTCCGTGGCCCGGCAAGGGCATGGTTCGCCGGCCTGGAGGCTAACTCCATCCAGTCCTTCGACCAGTTCACCCGCTTCTTTATCAGCCATTTCGCCGTCAGTAGCAGGCGGCGACTGGTCTCCGACTCCCTCTTTGATGTCCGGCAAAACGAGGGAGAAAGCCTGCGGGATTATCTCACCCGCTTCAACAAGGCTACACTGGAGGTCCGGAACCTGAGCCAGGAAGTGGCTCTCTCAGCCCTGAAGCGTGGCTTCCGGAAGGGCAGACTCACCTTCTCCCTGGACAAACGCCTGCCGCGGAGCTTCCCGGAGCTGTTATCTCGGGCAAACCAGTATGCAGACGCCGAGGAGGCAGCATCCCACCGGAACAAGGAGGCCGCCGAGGCCCCTCTAAAGCCCGGGAAGAAAAGGCGAAAAGAGGCACCCCAGAGGAGGAGCCCGACGCCTCAACGCCGGCGCAGAAGCCCGTCACCAGCAAGGAACCACGGCGCCACACGCCCTCGTTCTCCGCACCGACGCTTCAACCGGTACACCCCACTCCTGGCCCCCCGGGCCCAGATCCTCATGGAGGTCAAGGGGCGGGAGGACCTCCCGGTCCCGAGGCAGATGAAGAAGATCCCTGGGAGGAGGCCTTCTCGGGCGTACTGTGAGTACCACCGAGACCACGGCCACGATACCGAAGACTGCTTCCAGCTTCGGGACGAGATCGAGGCTCTCATTCGCCGAGGGCGTCTCGGTCGATATGTAAACGACCGACGTCCCCCGGCAGACCCGCGTCCGGCCGACCCGGCCCCTCAGGAGCCTCGGGAACAGAATCGACCCGTTGCGGGAGTGATCCACACCATCACTGGGGGCTGCTCTCGGCCCGTGAGGAACGCAGGGGGCTCGGCGGGAGCATCAGGAGTGGCCGTCGCGAAGAGGCAGCGGGTCGGAAATGTAATCACTTTTTGTGATGAAGATGTAAAGGGGGTTCAGACTCCCCACGATGACGCCATGGTGATCTCTCTCACTATGGCGAACTATGATGTAAGGCGTGTTCTTGTGGATAGTGGAAGCTCAGCTGATATTTTGTATTACGAGGCCTTCCGAAAGATGAGCTTGTCCCGACAATTGTTGCACAAAACATCCACCCCCCTCATAGGATTCACTGGAGACGCTATCTCGGCCGAAGGTGTCATTGAGCTGCCTGTGACTGCGGGCGTTGCACCCGCAGAAGCCACGGTGCGACTCGGGTTCTTGGTCGTCCGTGTCCCCTCGGCCTACAACGCTATCCTCGGACGACCCGGACTGAACGCCCTTCGCGCAGTGGTTTCTACCTACCATTTGCTCATGCGGTTCCCCACGGCGGCCGGGATTGGAGAGGTCCGAGGTGACCAACCAACCGCACGGCAGTGTTTCCTAGCAACTCTCAAAGGGAAGAAGCCCATGGAGGCCCTAAGCGTCGAGTCCCTTGACGCCAGAGACGAAGTGGCCTTGCGGCACGGGGAGCCGGCCGAGGGCGTAATCGAGGTTCCCCTCGAAGAAGGCCGCCCGGACCGCACGGTCCGGGTCGGTGCCAACCTCGACTCGGAAGCTCGGCTCCGGTTAGTGGAATTCCTCCGAGCCAATACTGATGTGTTTGCCTGGTCGGCGGCCGATATACCTGGGATCGACCCGGAGGTCATTTCTCACGCCCTCAACGTCGACCCGACCCACCGACCAGTAAAGCAAAAGAAGAGACACTGTGCCCCGGATCGGATCCGGGTGGTCGACCAGGAGGTAGACAAACTCTTGGAGGCAGGTTTCATAAGGGAAGTGAGCTACCCCGAGTGGCTGGCAAACGTCGTACTTGTCCGGAAGGCGAGCGGGAAGTGGAGGATGTGCGTCGACTACACCGACCTGAACAAGGCGTGCCCCAAGGATAGCTTTCCGCTTCCGCGAATAGACCAACTGGTCGACGCGACTTCCGGATATCAGCTGCTGTCTTTCATGGACGCCTTCTCCGGCTACAACCAAATAATGATGGCTCCACAGGACGAGGAGAAAACGGCCTTCATAACAGACAGGGGGCTGTACTGTTACAAGGTAATGCCCTTCGGTCTGAAGAACGCTGGCGCTACTTACCAGCGCCTCGTCAATAAAATCTTCAAGGAGCAGATCGGGCGGAACATGGAGGTGTACGTGGACGATATGCTGGTAAAGAGCCGCCATGCGGATCAGCACATTGCGGATCTGGAGGAGACCTTCGCCACCTTGCGGAAGTTTCGTATGAAGCTAAACCCAGCGAAGTGCGCCTTTGGTGCTTCGGCCGGGAGGTTCCTCGGCTTCATTGTCAACCAGCGGGGGATCGAGGCCAACCCGGACAAAATCAAGGCCATCCAAGATATGTCCCCTCCGACCAAAGTGAAGGAGGTTCAGGAGCTCGCTGGAAGGGTCGCCGCGCTCGGACGATTTGTGGCAAAATCGGCCGAACGCTGCCAACCGTTCTTCAAGGTGTTGAAGCGCCCGAAAGACTTCCTCTGGACGGCTGAATGTCAAGTGGCGTTCGACCAGCTCAAGGAGTACATGGCGTCTCCTCCCCTGCTGTCCAAGCCGCAAGAGGGGGAGATGCTCTACCTTTACCTGGCGGTCTCCCCAACCGCAGTCAGCGCAGTACTGGTTCGGGAAGAGGCAAAACTTCAGAAGCCCGTGTACTACACCAGCCGAGTCCTTCGGGATGCCGAGATGCGGTACACGAAGGCTGAAAAGATCGCCTTCGCGCTGCTGACTGCGACCAGGAGGCTTCGCCCCTATTTCCAGGCTCATTCTGTCACCCTTTTGACCGATCAACCACTGCGGCAGATCCTCAGCAATCCTGAGAATGCGGGACGGCTGGTGAAGTGGGCAGTAGAACTTGGTGAGTTCGACATCCGCTACCAGCCCCGGCCCGCCATCAAGGCCCAGGTGCTCGCGGACTTTCTCGCTGAGTGCACTGTGCAGGAGGCGGAACCTAGGCCGCCGGAAACACCCAGCCTCGATCTCCCGATCTGGACGCTCCACATTGACGGGTCGTCGAACCCTGAAGGTGGAGGGGCTGGGCTGGTCCTTACCAATCCCGATGGAGTGATAGCCGAGTATGCCTTGAGGTTCGGATTTCCAGTGACCAACAATGAGGCGGAGTACGAGGCCCTAGTCACGGGACTCAAACTCGCCAAGGAGCTCGGCATCCGGCGTCTGAAGGTCTTCACCGACTCCCAGCTGGTGGTCGGGCAGGTTCGAGGGGAGTTCGAGGCACGGAGCCCGACCATGCAGAGCTACGTCCGGAAGGTGCAAGCACTCATTCCCGACCTCGGCAGTATTGACATTCAGCAGGTCCCAAGGAGCGAAAATGCTAGGGCCGACAGGTTGTCCCGTTTGGTGGGCGCTGAGGCACACAACTTGTCAAGGGCGATATACCTGGAGACCCTAGATGCCCCGAGCATCGGCGAGGCTGAAGCGGTAATGGCAATTGATCCGGAACCATCTTGGATGGACCCGCTTGTAGCTTACCTCGCCGAAGGGATCCTCCCCGAAGATGAAGATCAAGGTCGGCGACTTGTTATGAAGTCCGCCCACTACGTACTCTACGAAGGGAGGCTGTATCGGACCTCGTTCACCGCCCCCCTCTTAAGGTGCCTCCGCCCTTCGGAAGCGGCTTACGCCCTCAGCGAAGTCCACGAAGGCATCTGCGGATCGCACCTGGGGGCTAGGTCCCTGGCACATAAGATCATGAGGCAAGGCTACTATTGGCCGACCTTATTGGAAGACTCAAAGGATCACGTACGGAAATGCGACGCCTGCCAGTGCCACGCCAACATCCAGAGAGTCCCCTCTGTTCCCTTGGCGCCAATCACCGCCCCCTGGCCCTTTGCACAATGGGGAATGGATATCCTCGGACCATTCCCCATCGCTTCGGCCCAGCGGAAATTTTTGATTGTCGCCATCGACTACTTCACCAAATGGGTGGAGGCAGAGCCACTGGCCACCATCACGGAGGCGCAAGTCCGGAAGTTCGTAAAGAAGAACATCATTGTCCGATTTGGGGTACCTCGGGTCCTCATCTCGGATAACGGTCGACAGTTTGATAACAAGCATTTCCGAGACTTCTGCGAGGAGTTCGGGATCGAACATCGGTTCACGTCCGTGTCGCACCCCCAAACCAACGGCGAGGCCGAGGTCACAAATCAGACAATCCTCCAAGGTATCAAAGCGCGGATCGGACGGACGGGGCAAGCTTGGGTCGAGGAACTCGAGAATGTCCTTTGGGCGTATCGGACCACGCATCGGACTCCTACCGGGGAGACGCCTTTCAGCCTAACCTATGGCACGGAAGCCGTTGTCCCCGTAGAGCTCGGACTTCCCTCACCTCGGGTAGCCGCACACCGACCCGAGGCCAACTCGGAGCAACTCCGAGAGAACTCGGATCTCTTGGAAGAAGCAAGGGAAATGGCGCAGGTTCGGATGGCAATGTATCAGCGGAGGGTGGCCCGATATTACAACTCCAAAGTCCGACCGAAGCTTTTCAGAATTGGAGATCTGGTGCTGAGGCGAGCTAAGGCATCTCAACCTACGGAAGGTGGGAAGCTAGCGCCGAATTGGGAAGGCCCGTATAAAGTTCGTTGGGTAAACCGACCTGGCTCCTACCAGTTGGAAGCCCTAGATGGCCGAGAAATTCCAAGGGGCTGGAATTCCGCTAACCTGCGGATGTATTACCAGTAGAACAACAAGGCCAGAAAGACAATTTGGAAAGGTGCAACACTTTTCATTTCAATAATTTCTGGTTACAATGGCGTGCTCGTGTGATTACAAGGAATTCCCAGAGGAGAATTAGGGAGTAAAGAAAGCAAAGAAGAGGTGGAGAATCCGTGGAGTTGAGGACCGAGGATCCCAAACCCTCAATCCAAAGCAGCTGCAATCCCACCGGAAGTGGGTGCTTCTAACCGGAGGCGCCATCCAGCACCTCACCAAAAAGACGAGGAGCCGCCGCAGAAGAAGCTCCCGCTGCCCCCAGGGGAACGCCGCCTCCAAAGGATATTCCCATCCTCCCCAGTGATAGGGGAGAGAAGGAATTCGAGGGGGAAGAGCATATGGAGGCGCAGCCCCGGACTGAGCGTCTGGTGCAGAGCTCGATCGGGAGGCTGAACTTCAAGGAGGGGAGATGTGATCCCGGATGAAACGCCTAGAGCGGAGCTCCGCCGGGAAGACCCTCCTTGTTGATCCCAGATGAAACGGCTAGTTGGCTGAAGTCGCAAGGGGAGCGTCTCCCCTTTCCTTCAATAGGAGTCTCTCAGTCATATGCCAAGGAGGAGGTCCGCGATCCATGGCAACCTGAACAGCTCTGGCTTGGCAAACTCCATCGTACCTGCACCTGTATTTATAGCCAAACTGCGGCCCCCTGGTCGTTCCGATGCGGGTGGCTCCAATAAATGCAGGCGCATTGAAACCGGAGCCGTTCCGGCTCCCGAGGCGTATCTCCCCGCGATTTCCTAAGCGTCATTCTCCTTAAACCGCATTCTTTGTGCAGGACAATCCGGGTGTCATGTACCCCTAGGTCCACATATCTCCGCTCGCGCCCAGGCCGTATCCTCCACGAAGAACCCGCGTATCGCGGCCGCTCAACTAACACTCCTCGCAAGCAGCAGCTGGCGATCCGATTTCCCAGGTAACGCATTAATTAGCGTTTAATGCCCTTCTCGTGTTCCCCCAGGCAACGCTTAGAGAAAAGGAGAAACATGATCGCGGCTGGCCACGGAGAAACCCCGTCGGGCAGTGAGCGACAAGCGCACGACCAGCGAGCGGAATTTCCCGAGGCTCGGTCCTCGGATGCCTGGCTAGCCCGATGATCATCCCGGGAGCAGACTAGCCGGAAGCCCCGACCGGTCGCCTCGGCTTGCGCCAGCCTTGGCCGACCAACGAGTGGAATGTCCCGAGGCTCGGCCCTCGGATGCCTGGCTAGCCCGATGATCATCCCGGGAGCAGACTAGCCGGAAGCCCCGACCGGTCGCCTCGGCTTGCGCCAGCCTTGGCCGACCAACGAGTGGAATGTCCCGAGGCTCGGCCCTTGGATGCCAGGCTAACCCGACGATCATCCCGGGAGCAGACTAGCCTGAAGCCCCGACCGGTCGCCTCGGCTTGCGCCAGCCTTGGCCGACCAACGAGCGGAATTTCCTGAGGCTTGACAACCCTCGGATGTCGGGCTAACCCGACGATCATCCCGGGAGCAGACTAGCCTGAAGCCCCGACCGGTCGCCTCGGCTTGCGCCAGCCTTGGCCGACCAACGAGCGGAATTTCCCGAGGCTCGGCCCTCGGATGCCAGGCTAACCCGACGATCATCCCGGGAGCAGACTAGCCTGAAGCCCCGACCGGTCGCCTCGGCTTGCGCCAGCCTTGGCCGACCAACGAGCGGAATTTCCCGAGGCTCGGCCCTCGGATGCCAGGCTAACCCGACGATCATCCCGGGAGCAGACTAGCCTGAAGCCCCGACCGGTCGCCTCGGCTTGCGCCAGCCTTGGCCGACCAACGAGCGGAATTTCCCGAGGCTCGGCCCTCGGATGCCAGGCTAACCCGACGATCATCCCGGGAGCAGACTAGCCTGAAGCCCCGACCGGTCGCCTCGGCTTGCGCCAGCCTTGGCCGACCAACGAGCGGAATTCCCTGAGGCTTGACGGCCCTCGGACGCCTGGCTTAGCGCCGGAAGAATTTCCCGAGGCCTAACCCTCGGATGCCTGGCTTAACGCCGGAAGAATTTCCTGAGGCCTAACCCTCGGATGCCTGGCTCGGCGCCGGAAGAATTTCCCGAGGCCTAACCCTCGGATGCCTGGCTTAGCGCCGGAAGAATTTCCTGAGGCCCAACCCTCGGATGCCTGGCTTAGCGCCGGAAGAGTTTCCTGGGGCCTAACCCTCGGATGCCTGGCTTAGCGCCGGAAGAATTTCCTGGGGCCTAACCCTCAGATGCCTGGCTTAGCGCCGGAAGAATTTCCTGAGGCCTAACCCTCGGATGCCTGGCTTAGCGCCGGAAGAATTTCCCGAGGCCTAACCCTCGGATGCCTGGCTTAGCGCCGGAAGAATTTCGGAAGCCAGGAGTCAGCAAGACGCTACCGAGAGTTAAAAGAAAAAGAAGGACGAAGGCGAGATGAAGAAACATTCAACTTGCATCAATTTTCATTGTTTCAGGGCCGAGGCCCATACAATTTGGCAAAACCCCGGTATACAAAAAAAAAAAGAGAAGACAACGAAAGGTACAAGAGGTCAGCTTGGAGGAACTCCCGGGTCGGGAACGTCGGGCTCGTCCGCAGGAGGTAGGGAAGCAGCAGGAGAACCAGCAGGCAATGGCGCCGGAGAGGAGTCGAGAAGGGAAATCTCGCTCAGGTCAACTTCGGGGTACTTAGCCGACACCCTTGCCAGGCCCTCCTCGAAGCCTAAGATAAAGGCTTCGGCCCCCGCGTCCGACGCGTCACGGACAAACTCGTCGGACTGACGATAGGTCTGTACTGCCTCCGACATATCATGAGCGAACTCGGCGGACTGGCGATAAGCCTCTACCGCCTGACGCCCGATTTCCGCACTCCTCTCGGCCAGCGCCGCCTCTGCCCGCTCCATAATCTGGGCTTTCGCCTCCAAGACCTTCGCCACAATCCGGCCTTCCGCCTCGGTGGAGACCCTTAGCAGCTCAGCCCGAGCCTCCTTGTGCTTCGCTTCGGCAGCAATGCGAGCAGCCTCAGCCTCCGTCAGGCGCGAATGAAGCTCCTGATCGCTCGCACGGGACTTCTCCAAGGCCGACTCCAATTCGCCCAGCTTAGCTTCAAGAGACCGGATTCGGTTGCGGGCGTTGTCGGCTGACCGCTGGGCCTTCTCCCACCTCTCCCGGTAGTCGGCAGCCTTCCGGGACTGCTTCTCGGCCCGCTCATCCGCCTTCTTGACCTCGCCCTCGAGACCCGAGGCAAGCTCCTGAGCCTCCAACAGTTGCTTCTCGAGGGCAGCAAAGCCGAGTGCCCGCTCTTCGGCCTCCCGGAGCCTCGCCTCGAAGTCCCCGGTTGTTCTGCCTGCCACAGCCTGGCCTCCCTTTTCCACTGCTTTCAGCCGGTCCTCGGCCTTCGCCAGAAGCCCCGCCTGTTCCTTGTAGCACTCCTCCAGACGGATCATGTACTGGGCGAGCTAAGAAATAGGAAAAATAAGGGAGTCAGGCGGAGAACAACAGAGCCAATAAATGGTGAAAAGCGGCCAGAAGAATACTCACCGACATGAGACAGACACAGCTGGCAGCCCCAACGTCAGAGACCTCCAACTCCCGGACCCGCCGACGGTCCTTCTCCAGCAGCACTGTTTCGATGAGATTTCGGGCGCCATCGGTAGTGAAGGCAGACCCCGATTTCTCCCCAGAGCCGGACGGTGGTTCTGCAGCCTTACCCCTATCCATCGCCTGGGGAAGAGTCCGGCCGATCGCGCTCGGGGCGGGGGTCACCCCAGGAATTGATAGGGTCCCGCTCGGTCGGGGCCTCGGCGCGTCCCTCCTCGAGTCATCAGGAGCCGACCGAGTCGAAGGCCGGGTCGGGGACTGATCACGTCCGACCCGTCCGTCTCGGGCAGGCTCGGATGATACCTCCGGAGTAGCGGCAATCTTACCACCGGAGGGCTGATACAGCGTCAGCTGCCGGTCCGTGCCCACGACGTCTCCCTGATCGGTGGGCCCGGACTCGTCGGTCGGCGTCGGAGGCACCTCCTTACGGGACTTCTTCGCCGGTAGGGCCCCGCTCGGAAGAGCTCGTTTCCTCCTCTGGGCTGCTTCCAGCAGGGACGCCCTACCAACAGCCTTTGTCTTCACCGACCGCATGACGTCGTCGATCTCTGCAAAAAGGACGGGATAGTCGGAGACGGAGAAACCAAAGGAAAGAACGGGACGAAAGAAGGGAAAAAAGTCAAGAAAGAATCGGTGGCGGACTCACGGTCGGTGGGGACCGAGCTCAGACCGACATTCACCAAACTTTTTGATGATGACAAAACACTGAGTATATGCAAAATTCGAAATTTAAACATATACACAGTATTTGATCAGATATACAAGTCTAATGTTTTGATTAGAGCTAGATACAATGTGCATAATTCAAAATAGTCAATTTTCAGTTCTATCCTTATGCATAAAATTGATCTTAATAGCTCTTGAGCAATTTTAGCAGATCAACTGAATTTGAATCAAGTTAAAATGAAATATTGATGTTAAAGATAATTGAAGGCTAAGTTCTTTTTGACTCCCCCTTTCTTTTCCAGAAGGGCAATTATCTTAAAGCCAATATTCTTCAATTTTATCTTTTCTAATTCAACTTTGGAGTATGAATTTCGTATTTTGCATTTCATATTGGTTCTACTCCCCCTTTTTGACAAAAACTTGGAGTAAATGCAACACATAAAGCATTATGAGCATATACTCAGATATTTCTCCCCCGTTTTGACAACATCAAAAAGATAGTGAAACATTAAGCACAAAGATAAGAATGCTCAAGGCAATAATGTTAGAAAAATATAAATGAGCATAGATCAGAGCCATTTCGGATAATTTCAGAGCAAATTATGATGAGAGCACATCTAATGTGATTCCAAGGATAGTTTTCAACTCAAGTGTAGATGGAATCTTTCTTAAGTTAATTCAAGAAGTACCACAAATGATATTCAAGGAAAGCACGAATGGAAATCTAACATCTCTTCAATAATAAGTATGAAAGCTTGTTCATTTAAGATCTTTTGCCCAATATATTAAGTATTTTATCAACATGAGAGCAATTTAACTAATTTTCAGAGTATAAGAGCAGTATATTAAGTATGATTGCAAAGTTCTTTTATGGTGTAAAAATATTGTGGCATAAATGCCAAAAACATGAATTCATGCAATTTATGATATATCTTAGAGCATACATAAAATTCAAAGCTTTGAAGGTTTTTATAAAGACTTTAATCCTTTAAAAAAGGAAACACATTTTGGTACATATAATAATGAATTGGCATAAAAATTGAAGTTCTAGAGAACAAGCCAATAAGAACTCATCAGTAAATTCCAAAAATTGGTTTTCTAAGAGATACTCAAGAAAATTCAACACATTATTCTCCCCCTTTTTCATTAAGTTAGAGGCTCTTAAGATCAACTGTTTGAATTGCAATTTGGTTCATGATTTATGCATAAGATATATTAACCAAATAATAAGCCTCAAGGTGTATCATAAAGATTTTCAGATTTAAATTTCAGATGATACATATTGGAGAGCATTAGGATCACTTTTCATTTAGTATGCTTTCTCTCTCCTTTAGTTATAGATTTATGCGATTAAGTTCCATAAGATCTCTCCTTCTGAGATTTTCTTTCTCCCCCTCAATTGATCATTCCATTTGAGAGTTTAAAATTTGAAGATAATGTTCAATAAAATTGTCAATCTCAAAAAAAATATATTTTCTATAAGTTTCAGCTTATTTTCATAAGACTCAATGTTTGAGATAAGACAACCTTTATAGAACTCCTCACAAGGTATAAACTTATTATATAATTAAAGCAAGTCTTGCAATATAAGGAGGTTCATCAAAATCAATCCATAAAAATCAAGGTATGAGATACTGAATATCTAAGGCTCCCCCTCAAAAGATGCATTCTTCTTTAATCATTCTTTTCTATGATATCGAGAATGTAGAGTAATCTAGTATTATTCAAAATTTATAGCAATTACTCTTTCTAATCCTTCAAGAACAAGTTATGCTTTCTCTTAATCTTAGAGAAAACGTACAGAAATATTAATCAGAAAATGATTCATTTGAAGCTCAGTTTCTTTCAAAAGCATTTACATTTTCTTTCTTTTAGAATCGTTTGAGTGAGCTGAAATATTTCTATCTTTAAGATCATCCACTCTATATATATTCTGATGGAAGTCTTTAAGAATGTAGGAGAGAAAAACATATAGATTACCATTGAGGTATATATATTTATAGAGCTCAAATTCTTAATCATAGTTTTTCATGAAGCACAATAAATCTTTTAATATCATAATAAAATCATATATTTAGAAATTTTTTTTTTTGCAATCAAGATCATCGAAAGATACATCATTTGGACCAATATTAGTACACTTTAAAGATAAGAAATGATATGTTTCAGATGCGTATCGGGGCAAACAATCAAGGCATTAGAATTTCTCTATTTTTCTTAAACTGTAGTTTTTATCTATAAATCATATTGAGTTTAAGCTTTTATACAAAATCAGATTCTGAATTTCATAAAGATTTTCAATAGAGGCTTTCAAAATCATAATTTGAGATATGTATCTTCCACATTGTAGCTCATCTTAAATCATTACTATTGAAAATACATATTTCAAACATATAAGAGCATATTCAGAATATTTGTATTTATGTTGAGTTTTGGTATGAATTAGAACATTATATACCAAGGTTAGGCAAGTTGAAAGATAAAATAAAATCAATTCATTTTGCCTAATTAGAGATATACTTCTCTTCTCCTTTTTACAAATTTATTCAACTTTCAGATTTCAAAGATGATTGTGAACGACAAATTTAAAATTTCTTTTCAATAATACCATAAAATAACTTCATATAGTATTTCAAACATTCAATCAAATTATCCAAGCATGGAGCATTACAAAATATTGAGAACTCATAATTCAAGACATCATGCTACATGCAAAATATATTATGTGTTAAGTCATGCATTAAAATAATAAGAAAAAGAATGTCAAGGATCAAAATCAATTCTTTTCAAATAAACTCCCCTATTTAAATATAATTTTGCACTGATTTCATCCTTGAAATGTGTTTTCAAGTGATTAAAGCTTGACTTGATTCTTCTTATATACTTTCATTTACTTTGTTATTCATTTTTACTTTCTTATGCTCTATACTCTATTTGCTCCCTATCCGGTGGAGTTGGAAGGGGCACGAGGTACTACCACTAGCCTCCCTCTTGTGCCATCCCTAATATGCCCTACACCGAATAGTTGGGTCAAATAGTGCCGGGTACTACCACTAGCCTCCCCATTGGCACCATCCCTATGATGAGCAATATAGAAAGGTTAAAATGTTTACTTCAAACTCTCCCTATTTAAGTGTAATTAATTATGGATTTTATCCCTTCCAAAAGAATGCTCACAAATGTCCCAAATATATTATGCTTGTTTTGCTTTTCCTTAAGATTGAAGTATTTGCCTTTACTTAGATTTTACTTCTCTTGAATAATATCTATTTTCTTTTCTTTATCTCTCTCTCTTTTTGTTACTCTCAAGTAATTTACATGAAAGAGCAGAATAAAGAAATAATCTTATGTGTCATATAGATGTATATCATGCAAACAACATTTTCATTATGCTCAAGTATTCATAACTTCTCACAGGTTATTTTACATCAAAATTTTAAGCATATACTTGTGTATTTCATGGTTATGATATAGGCAAAGAGATAATTTAGTTTGGGCAAACCATGAGACAGTTGTCTAAAAGCATAAGTCAACTAATGCATATATAGACATGATGTCTAGAAATTAATATTTAAAGATTTTAATCATGCCACAATAAGATTTAAGTTATTGACTTTGCTTAGCTAATTTATGAGAGAGGTATCTAAAATTACCGATTCATTCTGCATTCTTCAAGTCAAATACCTACTAGATTTCTTATGTATGAACTTTTGGCTGAAGAAGGTCCTCTCTCTTGTTTGCATGTGAATGTTTATTATATCTTACATGGAGATATCCTTCAAGTTGAAATCTCTCATTCTTTGCTCAAGGATCCTGCATTATTAACAAAATTCTTTTCTTTCTTGAAGGAAAGTCATTAGTTTCTTCAAGATACAAAACATTCATATAGCATATTTCTTAACTGGGTGACTCAATCATAAGATATGACAACAATTGAATGTTGAGTCACTTTACTCAAGAGATTGCCTAAATATAAGCAAACACATGTCACTTGAACTTAAGAGATAGTTTCATTAACCAAGAAGGTTCAAGGACAAGCGTGTGAAGCAATAGGAAGATTTATCAAGGTCAAATCAATTTTTTATTTTCAGAATCAATTTAGCTTAGATTCTATTTGCTTAAGATAATTATCAATAAGACATGTTAGCTAAGTTTTAATCAATTTATCTTAAACAGTTGTTTCTATCAACATTCATATTATGAATCATTAGAGTTAGATTGAAGTCTTGCACAAGGGCACATAATGAGCATACAATCTGGTCTACTAGTTGTATAATAAAATAATTATTCTATCATGCTTCAATACAGCTTTAAAATAATAGATCTACTTTGCTCATCCTTTTCAAATTCTACAAGATGGGGTCATAGACATACCTTCTTCATACCAATCTTCTATAAGAGTTTTCTTGTGAACTAACTTTGGTCAATGAAGATTCCCTTTCTTGTTTGTCTTAATTTGGAGTTTGAGAAAGAAAATGTTAATTCATTCATTATACATATTTCAAACTCACTTTGCATGAGCTTAGTAAAATCTCCATATAAATTTTCATCAGTAGAACAAAAGTGATGCCATCAATGTGTGCTTTGAGCAAGCAAGATATCACAGATTCATCTCTTTAATGTATAGATTTATCATTATTACTTTTTATCAAAAAGTTGCTCAAGCTTTTATATATCATGCTTTTGATGCTTGTTACAAATCACATATTGCTTTATCATATATGTAATGAGTGTTTTTAAATAAGGTGGTTATTTTACATAGATCTTTTCTAATGAAATAACCACATAGGAGTGAATTCTACACATTCATTTGACAGAATATAAAGCTCATGAGGCAAGCAAATGATAATGATGATCTTTACTTTTAATCATGCAAGAATCAAGATCTATTTCATCTTTTCTTGATTTAGTCTTTTAGTAGTCATCAATTTTTCTTCATTAAGTGCATTTCTGAAAAACTCAATTTGGTTCTAATTATTAACAAGTTTTCCGATTTTATCGGCAAGATTTCAAATTCTCTCTCTTTTAAAAAATGATTTAGTTTAACTTGACCAATTATAATCTTGCTCATTCTTCTTAAGGTGTTTTAGTTTTAGATTGTTATATGCAAGCAAAAAGATTAACATATACACATATAATCTGATTTTAGTGACTTGATGAAAGATCATTAGTCTCATAAAGAATAAAATGAATTGATATTTCTACAACTAGGATCTTTTCATTGAATATTCTATATGCATTGCTTGATGAATGATATCCAAAGATAGAAGTATCTTTATCAGATTTGGCATTATTTTCAAAAGAACATATCAAGCATAACGTGTATGACTGAAAAATATGAAAGATATGCAATGGTTCATTTTCCATTTTTCAGAAGATCAAAAGGAGTTTTCATAAGAAAATAGATCTAATACAAATCATATGTATGACAAGCAGTAATGATAGCTTTTTAAAAATTATTTAAGTAGATGACTATCATACACAATTGTCTTTTTCATTTCTTCAAGAATTCTATTAACCCTATTTTACTTAAGGTGTCCTTGGTGCTGAAATAATTAATTTCTGTATAAACTTTATCAGGATTTTGGTTTTCAACACTGTGCCATGATACCTTCACAGTTTGGAAATCTTTATCATTTGAAATACTTTTACAAGATTTAGCAAATACAGAAAATATTTCAATTTTATTTGCCAAGAACAAATCCAATGTAAGCTTTTGAAAACTTAGTGATGGAAACAATATCTTTAGATTTAGAAATTGATTCTTGTTTGTTTCCTTAGTTAACATGCATAGCAAACTTTGACCTTTCAGAAGATAATCTAAGTAAGGCAATGGCAAGGTCTTTTGAGATTAAGTACATACTAGCATGAGTTGATTTTATATGCCAAAGATGGTTTCTTTAATCTTGGTATTCATAGTGCATATATTCAAAAGCATACCAAGTACACATTATCATATCTAAGATCAATAAACAATAATGCCATGGATAAAAACTCTCAATCAAGCATATAGAGAATTCATAGAGTTATTCTTAATAAATTGATTAATCATTTAGCAACTTATCCAATAGTGAGTAAAGCATACTATAAAATGAAGTGATTTGATTATATTTCCAAATGTATTTTTTTTTATATCACAAAATTGATCAATACTTGCAAGTTATGTTTTAATCAACTAATAAAGTAATTGCAATATGAGAGGATGCAATAATAACTTATATCATTATTTCTTTCACTTAACTCATTCTTCTTAATTACATTTTAAATTCAATTCCTTAGCACATGTCTAGAGCACCCATTGTTTAGATAACATCTTTCATTAAAACCTTGGATAGCTAGATATACTTGCTGAAAAATAATCATATTTTCAACTTAGGAACCTAAGCTCTTTTGGGTCCTTGTAGGTTAGCTATAATTGTTCCTTTTGTAATCCATATTTTCTTAATGGCTATTTTGTCCATGAATTTACAGATTTTAGGATTACAAGGGATGTATTTCTGTATCCTCTTGTTGAATTTAACAAACTTAGATCGAATATGAGTAGTAGATAAACTTTCAGTTTTCTGTTTTTGCCTTTTAGGTTCATCAAATTTGTAATGTATAGATTTAGGAACAACAGACGAGATTTTACTTAGCTTTTGTTTATTAGTATTATAAGAATCTGTTTTAGAATAATTAAAAACTGTTTTAACAAACATATTCTTAAAAGATTTTTGGGTGTACCAAGGTTGATATCCTACTCCAACTTTATCAAATTCAGCTCTTTGATTATTTATCATTAGGTTCAATTTTTCAGAGCTGAAGGTAAATCTTTCAACAATAGGTTTTAATTTGTCAACTTCTTTAGTTAATCTTCTGTTATCTTCTAAAAGTAATTCATTGTTTTTCTTAAGTTTATCATGACTTTCAGTGAGAAGTTGATCTCTTTGATTTAGTTCTTGATTCTCTTTAATTAAGATTTCAGTTTTACTAGTTAGTTTCAGTTTTTCATCTATTAGAATTTGATTTTCATTCTCCAAGTTCTTGTTCTTACAAATAAGTTCCTTATATTCTAAATACAAATCAGAAAAAGCGTCATGGAGTTCATCAAATGTAAAATTGCTTTCAGTTTCAGCATGAACCTCTTGTGCCACGAAGCATGGATTTGCAATATGATACTGCTCTTCTTCTACACATGATGTTTCAGATTTGTTAGTGCATTCATATTTGTCTTCAAGCATATTCCATATTTCTTTAGCAGTCATGCAAGAAGATATGCAATTAAACTCATTCCTATCTAATGCACAATATAATAGGTTCTTAGCTTTTGAGTTTTGTTGTACCATTTTCTCATTATGACTAGTGTTTGTGTGTGTTCCATTGACTATAATTCTCCATAAATTATAATCAAGTGATTGTATGAAAATGCGCATGCGTGCTTTCCAATGTGTATAGTTTATGCCATTAAATAGTGGAGGTGTATCAATTAATTGTCCTTCTCCTAGAAAACTATCTATTTGAGTTGTCATGATCTTTGGCTCTTGATCGTGAGATCAATAATTAATCTTAGAGCACCTGCTCTGATACCACTTGTTGCCCAGTGGATACAACCCAAGGGGGGGTGAATTGGGTCTTTTAAAACTTTTAGGCTACTTCTAACACTTTTCAATTAATTATGCTAAGTTGTATAGATGCACAGTGGAATTTAAACTTAGCAACAGTTTGATTTATTGAGTGAGACTTGATTAAGTAAATTGAATATGCTTGCAACTAAAGGATGCGTGGATAAGAGTTAAGCAAGCAATTTATCTAAGTAAGTAAGTGAGCAAGTTAGACAATGACAAAAAGCATCACAAACACAACAAACATATAGTGGTTCAGTGCACCCCAGCACCTACATCCACTCCCCAAGACCTCTTGGGAATTTCACTATAATCCTCCAGATTACAGTCCGGTAGTTTTGCGAGTGCACTACCCAACTCGTTGTTTTACACCGGGCTAACAACGAACCCTACAATCCGGTAGTTTTTCGAGTGAACTACCCAACTCGTTGTTTTACCCCGGGCTAACAACGAACCCTACAATCCCCCAATTTTAACTTAGGCTTGGGACGCCTATCCCTTGTTCCAAGTCCCTTGACTGAAACAAGCTCAATATTTAAACGTTTTACAAAAGATTTGAAAGCTCTTAAGAAGCAAATATAACAAGGAGAAACAATAAAATCGGAAGAACCCTTTTTGCCGTTGGAAGCGTGGATGATGGTGGTTCTTCTGATGTGGATTACGTTGGCTTGAATGCGAGCTTTTATTGCCAAGTGGGAGTGAGTAGATGAGCTCGAAATCAGATGGGAAAGCATGAATGCACTTGATTTCTCCTCTTGAAAGCTCTAACTCCCTTGAACCTCTTTTTCTTTCTTCTCTCTTGAATGATCTTGTGTTGGGTTGGTGAGAAGATTTTGAGAAGCACTTAAGAGCTCCCTTTTATAGCCCAAAAAGCAAATATAGCCGTTAGACATAAAGATATGACCGTTTGAAATTCAAATCTACCTGAAAATGTTGTCAGTCGCGTCCCAGGCGCTCCGGGGACGTCTCCGCGCTTTACGGGGACGTCTCCGCTTGTTTGCGCTTTTTGCATGGGGACGACTCTGCTGCTTCAGGGATGACTCCGCGCTCCGGGGACGTCTCCGCGCTTTACGGGGACGTCTCCGCTTGTTTGCGCTTTTTGCATGGGGACGACTCCCCTGCTTCGGGGACGACTCCGCCGTTATATCTCCGAAAAACAAGTCTTTTGGAATTCTCTGAGAGAGTCGACTCCGCTTTTTCAGGGGATGTCTCCGGACGTGCCAGTTCTTCCTGTTTGTGCCAGAGACGTCTCTGAGACCATCAGGAGACGTCTCGGCTGTCCCTGATCTGTTTTCTTCATCTCAAAAATTCTTCAATAAATCCATAAAAATTATGGGAACTTGCCTAGACATTTCTTAACAATATTCTTAATAAAGCACATGAAATTCTCAATTAAATTGTTAAGATAAATGGTATTATACTCTAGTGTTTTGTATTCATCAAAATCCATTAGGGGATCAACATCCACTGTACAGGATTTGAATTAAAGTGCTGTCCCGTTCTGGAGTCGACTCGGCCAAACCTAGAGTCGACTCGCCAATATCCGGAGATGACTCGACACTTTTGGAGACGGCTCGTTCTCAGGATTCCAGAGATCTATATTTCTGCATTTCTTTCTCGAGTCGACTTGGATCATCTTGGAGTCGACTCGGCTCTCAGAGCCCGAAAACTGATCCTCTGTCTTTAGAATTGAACTGCCTTGTAGTCGACTCGGATCATATTGGAGTCGACTTGGCTCTCAGAGCCTGAAAACTGATCCTCTGTCTTTGGAGTTGCACTGCCTCGGAGTCGACTCAGATCATCTTGGAGTCGACTCGGCTGACTTGGGGTCGACTCTCGTATTCTCGGAGTCGACTCTCGTATTCTCGGAGTCGACTCGTTTACAGAGTCACTTTGTTTGATTTTCTGTCTTTCAGTCTGCTTTCCTCTGAGAGTCGACTCTTGCATGTTTAGGAGTCGACTCGCCAAACTTCGGAGTCGACTCGTAACCTTCTGGAGTCGACTCGGTAACAGGATCTAAAAACCATCGTTCTGTCTTTCTATCTGTTACCCTTTGGAGTCGACTCGAAACTGTCGGAAGTCGACTCGGTAAGCATCGGAGTCGACTCGAAATCATCGGAGTCGACTCGGTGACAGGGTCTGAAATTCATCTTTCTTTCCTTTTGTCTGTTCTCAGTCGGAGTCGACTCGTAGTATACCAGAGTCGACAAGAGCTTGTGCCAGAACCTCTGAAACACTTGGAGTCGACTCGCAAGCTTCCGGAGTCGACTTTGGCTTAATTGTGTTCAACACTTAGCCAAATAATCTTGAACAAAAGCTCGATGCTCTTAAAGATAAATTCACATATATTTGCCTGAAACACTAGATTGAATTCATTAGTACAACATGAAATATACTCAAATGCTTTGAGCTCATCAAAATCAAATAGGGGTATAACCAATCACTCCACACTAAGCAACTTTTTAATAAAGAGTAATTTTTCAAAAGAAAATGTTGATAAAACTCTGTTTATTAAAAAGAAAAATGCTGACATTCTAATTGTTCAAATATATGTTGATGATATTATATTTGGTGCTAATAATGAAAGTTTATGTGAAGAATTTGCTAAGCTCATGCAAAGTGAATTTGAGATGAGTTTGATGGGTGAACTCAACTTCTTTCTTGGACTCCAAATTAAGCAAACAAGAGATGGAATCTTCATATGCCAAAGCAAGTACACAAAGAAAATCTTAAAGAAGTTTGATATGGAAGATTCAAAATCAATAGGTACTCCTATGAGCCTCTCTTGTAAATTAGAAAAAGATGAGCATGGCAAATCTCTTGATTCAAAGCTGTATAGAGGAATGATTGGATCTTTACTTTATCTTACAGCAAGTAGACCTGATATAATGCATAGTGTTTATATATGTGCAAGATATCAAGTAAATCCTAAAGAATCACACTTAATTGCTGTTAAAAGGATATTAAGATACTTAAAAGAAATACAACACTTAGGCTTATGGTATTCTAAGACATCTACAATTGACTTAATTAGATATACAGATGCTGATTTTGCTGGTTGTAGATTAGATAGAAAAAGTACAAGTGGAACTTGTCAATTTTTTGGAACAAACTTAATTTCTGAGTTTAGCAAGAAACAAAATTCCGTAGCATTATCTACAGCTGAGGCTGAATATATTACTGCATGAAGTTGCTGTGCTCAAATTCTGTGGATTAAGCAACAACTCAAGGACTATGGCATAAAACAAAATAAAATTTCTATAAGGTGTGACAACACTAGTGCCATAAATCTTACAAAAAATTCCATACAACGCTCAAGGTCTAAACATATAGAAATTAGACATTATTTCATAAGAGATCATGCTCAAAATGGGGATATAAAAATGGAATTTATAAATACTGATAAACAAATTGTAGATATATTCACTAAACCTCTTAATGAAGAAGAATTTTGTAAATTTAGAGATGAATTATGCATTTGTGATCCATTTTGATGACTGATTATGAATGATAAATTGTGTATTTTGATTGACCATTATTGGTTGAATTTTAGTTGATTTGATTTGTGGTTTACAATTGAGTTTTAAATCTTATTCAAAAAGATTTTGTCTCTTGAACAGTCTGAGGAGACAACTCATGTAAATGAGGAGTCGACTCGTGTAGTAAGGGATGACTCTTAAGTTAAAAGAGTCAACCCCTAACATACAGGTGACGACTCTTAAGTTAAAAGAGTCGACTCCTAGTCTATAGGAGATGACTCATGAGTTGAATGAGTCAATTAAAGTGGAAACTATTCGAAACAGATTCTAAAAGGCTTTTTCTTTCTCTCTGAAACATTGAAACTAAAACGTTTCATACCCCTTAGAGCGCCTTTCTTGTCTTCAAACTCTTCTTCAAACAAAAACCTCCAAAACCCTAGAAAATCTTTCCGAGGTTCTGATTGATCTTCCAATGGTGAGGGTAAAGCAAGTTACATCCGGACCTTAGAGGAAGAATGTCACTTCACACACAGAGAGAAGAATGAAGGCTAGGGCAGAAAAGGAGATGAATCCATAAAGGCAAGCAATGCCACCGCCTCAACCTGTCACAGCCCCTCTGTCACCTCCGTCCTCGATCTCGAAAAAAGGACCTCTCTCCATAAGAAATGTATCCACAGGAAGGAGAGTGGATTTCGAGTTCTTGGAAAAGAAAAACTTCCCACTAGGGCAGAATCTAAAGGATATGGGTTGGGAATACTTATGCTCCCTAAATGTGCCAACCTACCCAGACTTGGTACGAGAGTTTTACAACAATGCCAGACAGGAAGAAGGACATATCTCGTCCAAGGTAAAAGATAAATGTATCCACAGGAAGGAGAGTGGATTTCGAGTTCTTGGAAAAGGAAAACTTTCCACTAGGGCAGAATCTAAAGGATATGGGTTGGAAATACTTATGCTCCCTGAATGTGCCAACCTACCCAGACTTGGTACGAGAGTTCTACAACAATGCCAGATATGGAGAAGGACATATCTCGTCCAAGGTAAAAGATGTACCTATTCTAATTACTGAAGAAATTCTTAGAGATACCCTTCGGATTCCAAATGATGGAGAAAACAGAGATCACTTAGACAATAGGAATGAAGGGATAAGTACCATTCTGAATAGAGAAGTCACAGGAGATTAGACTGAGATCAGTGCCAATCAGCTGAATGCAGAGATGCGTCGATTGAAAGTGAATCCTAGGTTCTTCGGTGTTAAGCATGCTGATTTTTTTTTAAAAAAAATCATGGCTGAACCTGATCGGGTTGCCTACGTACCCCTTCATAAGGAGAATCAAGCCATACGTAGTTCTTTTAAGTTTCAAAAACGCAGCGGAAAAATCGAATCAAACAATTTAATTCATGCATGCTTACAAGTTCAAATCTAGGAATCAGCACCTTAAGAACACATAGGATTATGCTGGAATCGTTTAAACAGTTATGCTAAAACTTTCATGCATGATTAACTATCAAATCTGAAACTTAAGAACTCTATTCCAATTAATCTTCGAATATCCATCGAATGGATTCTGGAGATATCTCCGTGAGGAGCCCCAAAAGAGGGTAAAACCTCGGAGAATCGGACCTAGATCTTGACACCATAATAAATGATTAATGCTAGATTAATAGCTTTTATGATGGATGAAAGTTATGAATCTGATACTTGACTTCACAGCCACGCACACGAATGGCCTCTACAAGAAGTACACGCGAAGTTTCCGAAGAGATCCAATCCTGCGGAAGTGCTAGCTTGCGCAAAATTTCTTGAGGCTGAAATTTGATCTTCCCAACGCTATCAACTTTTGAACCGCCTTCTTGGAAGAACTTGGAGAAAAGGTTTGGAGGGATTGAAGAGGACTTAGATCTGATCTAAAGACTCTTATCAGGGATCCTTAATACTAATGGTGCGATGGACTTAGAGGAGGAAGAAGTCGGCTAGATTGAATGCAAAATTTTTCCATGCATGAACTAGGGTTCCTCTCTTTTGTTTTCCCTTTTTTTTTTTCTTTTTCTCTCTTTTTTTCTTGAATTCGACCACCAGCTGATGGAGGTCCATTTAATGTTGCTATCCCCTCTAACTTCATGCCAACCATCCCATATTTATGGAGAATTTTGTGGGGTTTTGAATTTTGAATTCAAAATTCAAGTTCATGTGCCATACATGATGAAGCTTGATCTAATCTAAACCATTCATCATGTTGCCACTTCCCTCTTTCAATTTCGAAATTTCCATACCCCCAATCATATTAGAGGGTCACGTGGTGATTTTGTGGTGATTAAATTCGAAATTCAACCTTAATTAGAAGTGAGATAAAGATAAGGATGACATATGCCATGAAGAGAGAGAATTTGATCTTATCCAATTCTTTTCATGAATTTATCTCTCCATTTCGACCCATGTAATGATGAAAGAGGTCTCTGATATTGCCAAGTGACCCATGGCACCATTAAATAAATTAAATTAATTTTTAATCATATTAAAAATCAATTTATAGCGCTATGCATGGATATGTGACAAGTGAACTTCAAGATCTGAACAGTTTCAAATCAAACCCATTTAATTTAATTAAATCCTAACAATTAGAATGATCCAATTACCATGGGCTGAACCTAATCCAATTAGGTCAATCTCTAATTAAGCACAAATTTAATCTAATTTACTTTGGTCAACCTAAGTCCTCTTGATTCAGACCTAATCCAATCAGGTCAAAACCCTGATTGAGCCCAGATTGAATCTAATTCAATTTGGCTCATCCTTAGTCTAATTACTCAATCCAATTGAGTTCATTAGCAATCTAATTACTAATTAATCCTCCGATAATTACTTTAATTATTTTATAAGATAATTTGCCAATCGAATTGACCAAATTACCCCTAAATGATTCTTAATCATTCATCAGCCTTCTTGATCAATCAAGAATCTTCTATGCGTGTGACCTCATAGGTTCGAACCTAAGCCGATAGTATAGGAACGACTTCCTACACTAATCGATGTGACCATCTAGCAATGGTACCCGACGTCCGGATAAGCCGAATATATGCGAAGCAAATATTCTGGAACCCTGAACTATGGTTACTGTATAATTCAATTCCTTTGACTCCTAATGCCAGGATGACTTAGAGCTCACTGTCAACCCTATAATTAGTACATCCATTATGTGATTAACTTTAGATATCCTGTGACTCCTCACTGGTACCCTGGCCAAGATTTTGCTAAATTAATCACAAGACATTATCTCCAATTTTCAGGAGGGGTCAATTCCATCTCGACTCACAACTGATTACGCAAGTTGACTGCACCCAGTGACCTTCCGTCACTGAATTAGAAATTCAGGTAGTCCGGTACCAAAGTACAATGAGTTGCTTACTAGTCACATATTGCGGTCTCAGGTGAGAGGGCCAAACTTATACCCATATCCACTCGGAACATCTCTTGACAGTAGAGCATTCCGGAATTGGTCACATTCAGTGAAATGTACTCCTACACTTCACCTGTGTGGTATACCAGTGTCTCCACACTCCTTAGTTAAGAGGACAACCAACGTATATGTCACACAACGACCTAATCTGATAATGCTGTCGTCCTTGTAACAACATATCATTTGGTCGCGAATTAGTTTAAGAACTCGAAGATAAATCCTCCTTTATCATTAATAAGTACTAAGGACTTCATCATATAAGAGTTCATTTGAAGATGTAAAATGATGAATAATGCTAAAAAAAAGACTTTATTGATTTGTCAATTCATTTACAAAATTCAATCATCAATATGCTGACGATTAATATTTAGGATACAATTCCCAACAAATCCCACTTAGCCTAAAGCCAATCGACACAGTATCTAATACCCATCTTCGACTTTTGTTCGTTGAACTCTTTGATGCCGAGAACTTTGGTAAATGGGTCAGCCAGATTTTCTTTTGTGTCGATCTTCTGAAGATCAATATCACCTCGTTCGACGATCTCTCGAACCAAGTGGTAGCGACGTAGAATATGCTTGGTCCGCTGATGTGCTTTGGGTTCTCTTGCTTGAGCTATGGCTCCAGTATTGTCACAAAATATAGACACTGGACCATCAATGGAGGGTGTCACTCTAAGCTCGGCATGATGAACTTTTGCAACCACACACCTTCCTTGGCGGCATCAGATGCTGCGATATATTCTGCTTCACATGTAGAATCTGCCACTGTATGCTGCTTGGAACTCTTCCAGCAGATGGCCCCACCCTTAAGAGTAAAGATATATCCCGACACTCTCTTGATATCATCTTGATCTGACTGAAAACTTGAGTCGGTATATCCCTTAAATTTTAAGTCAGAATCACCGTAGACCAGCCACTGATCTTTAGTATTTCTCAAATACTTAAGGATAGTTTTTACAACCTTCCAGTGGTTGCTACCTGGATCAGACTGGTATCTGCTCACTACTCCTAGTGAGTATGCCACGTCTGGTCTAGTACATGTCATGGCATACATTATAGATCCCACTGCCGAAGCATATGAAATTCTATCCATACTCTCTCTTTCTTGAGGGGTTGTCGGACAAGCCCTCTTAGAGAGTTTAATTCCATGGCCCATTGGAAGATAGTCTTTCTTGGAATTAATCATACTGAACCTCTTCAGAATAGTATCAATGTATGTGGATTGAGATAATCGAAGCAATCTTCTAGATCTATCTCTATAGATCTTTATCCCTAGGATGTAAGATGCTTCTTCCAAATCCTTTATGGCAAATTGAGATGATAGCCAAACCTTTATTCCTTATAATGCAGGAATGTCATTTGCGATTAAAAGAATGTCATCCACATACAAAACAAGAAATATGATAACTGAACCATTTCCCCATATATAAATGCAAGGTTTCTCTTCATTCTTAATGAAGCCATACGATTTGATCACCTTATCAAATCGTATGTTCCAACTCCGTGAAGCTTGCTTTAATCCATAAATGAATTTTTGAAGCTTGCACACCTTAGACTCGTCTGCAGATATAAAACCTTCAGGTTGCATCATATACACCTCCTCTTCTATCTCCATTTAGAAAAGCGGTCTTTACATCCATTTGCCAGATTTCATAATCTAAGTGTGCTGCTATCGCAAGCATAATCCGAATGGATTTGAGCATTGCCACAGGAGAAAATGTCTCGTCATAGTTAATACCACAATGTTGACGATATCCCTTGACAACCAGAAGGGCTTTATAGGTCTCTACCTTTCCGTCTGCGCCCCGTTTCCTTTTGAATATCCACTTACACCCTATTGGTTTAATCCCTTCGGGTGGGTCAACTAATGTCCATACATCATTGACCTTCATGGATTTCATTTTGGATTGCATGGCTCCAAGCCATTTATCAGAATCATACCTCTGCATCGCATCCATGTAGGTGATCGAATCCTCATCGTTTTCATCAAGTTCGACAGGATCCCCGTTCCGGACCAAAAAGGCATAGTATCTGTCCGGCTGACGTGGTACTCTACCTGATCGCCTTAATGGTGCATCTAAGATGGGTTCTGGATCTGATCTAATCAAATCCAACTCAATTGGTTTAGTGGATAGTGTCGGGTCTTCTACATGTTGAACTTTCCTAAGCTCAACATTAGAGCTTTTAGTTCCTTCACTAAGAAATTCTTTCTCTAAGAAAACAGCTCTATTGCTTACGAACAACTTTTGTTCTTCAGCAAAGTAGAAGTAATATCCTTTTGTTTCTTTAGGATAACCAACAAAGAAACATCTGTCAGACTTGGGTTCAAGTTTGTCTGTTTTCAAACGTTTGACATATGCCGGACACCCCCAAACCCTAAGGTGAGAGAGCATTGGTTTACGTCCAGTCCACATTTCATGTGGTGTTTTATTTACAGACTTACTTAGAACCTTATTTAGAATGTAGCAGGCTGACTCAAGTACATATCCCCAAAAGGATATGGGCAGACTCGCAAACTCCAACATGGATCGAACCATGTCTAACAGAGTTCAATTTCTCCTTTCTGATACACCGTTATACTGTGGTGTACCAGAAGGAGTCCATTGGGAGAGAATCCCATTCTCTCCTAGATATGTTAAAAACTCACTAGAGAGATATTCACCTCCTCGATCTGATCGAAGAGTTTTAATACTCTTTCCAGTTTATTTTTTTTTACTTCATTACGATATAATTTGAACATTTCAAATGATTCAGATTTATGTCTCATTAAATAGACATAACCATACCTAGAAAGGTCGTCTGTAAACGTAATGAAATATGAATACCCACCTCTAGCATCTGTGCTCATTGGCCCACATACATCAGAATGTATAAGGGTCAATAAATCACTAGCTCGTTCACCTTTTTCGGTAAAAGGTGATTTGGTCATTTTACCAAGAAGACATGATTCACAGGTTGTCAATGATTCACAATCATTAACATTGAGGATTCCCTCTTTACTTAACCTATTCATCCTGTTCTTGTTAATATGACCTAGCCTATGATGCCAAAGGTAGACATCCGTGACATTATCTAATCTAGGACGCTTACTTGACATGTACATTACATTAACAGGTTATGATAACAAGTAGATGTCATTGCTCAATCGTCCATTCATTACAGTAACACCATTCATAATGATATCACAAGAACATTTCTTTTTTGAAATTTCATAACCGTTCATGGCCAAAAGGCCTATGGAAATTACATTCAATAAGAACGTAGGACAATAGTGACAATCACTCAAGACAACTACATGAGAACTGAAAACAAGTTTGAGATTTTCTAAAGCTAGAACTGGAACAGATCTTCCATCTCCAACATTCAGGAATCTCTCGCTGTTTTCAAATCTCTCATTGACCTGAAGTCCTTGCAACGAATTGCATATATTAAACGGACTTCCAGTATCTAATACCCAGGTCGAATTATGTGGAGTGATTGATTAAAACCCTATTTGATTTTGATGAGCTCAAAGCATTTGAGTATATCTTTTGTTTACTAATGAATTCAATTGAGTGTTTCAGTGAAAATCTTGTCTAAGTGTTTCAAGATTTGGTTCAAGATATTTTGATAAGTTAAGAAGTCAGTTTGAACCAAAGTCTGAGACTCGAGTCGACTCCGGGATGTTACGAGTCGACTCCAAGCGTATCAGAATCACTGGCACGGACTCGAGTCGACTCCGGATCATTACGAGTCGACTCCGACTGAGAACAGACAGACGAACAGAAAGACTCAACTCAAAACCTGTCAGCGAGTCGACTCCTGAAGTGCGCGAGTCGACTCCGATGCTTACAGAGTCGACTCTGGAGTAGTATGAGTCGACTCCAAGGAGTTACAGACAGAAAAGTCAGAGAGCGATTTTCGACCCTGAGATTCGAGTCGACTCCTGTGGAACGCGAGTCGACTCCGATGGTTGGCAGGTCGACTCCAAAGAAAGCGAGAGTCGACTCTCAGTGGTACATAAAGGAAAAGTCAGAGAGCAGTTTTCGGACTCTGAGATCCGAGTCGACTCCCGCAATGCGCGAGTCGACTCCGAGACAGCGCGACCCCAAAAAGACAGAAGACCGACTTATTGTCTCTGAGAGCCGAGTCGACTCCCAGATAACTCGAGTCGACTCCAAGGCAGCGCTACACCAAAAAGACAGAAGACCGAATTATTGTCTCTGAGAGCCGAGTCGACTCCCAGACAGCTTGAGTCGACTCCAAGGCAGCGCTACATCAAGAAGGCAGAAGGCTGTGTTTCGAAAACTGAGAGCCGAGTCGACTCCGGAACAGTTCGAGTCGACTCCAAGACTGGACGAGCCAAAAGACAGAAGATAGGGAGTTCGGGCTCTGAGCGCCGAGTCGACTCCCAGGATTGTCGAGTCGACTCGAGTGGGTCAAGTTGAAAATTAGCTCCATGAATTTCATGGGATGAGCCGATTCCGAAAATGCCAAGTCAGCTCCAGAAGTTGGCGAGTCGACTCCGGGTTAAGTCGAGTCGACTCCCAGTCGAGGAGGTCACTTTAATTCAAATCCGGAATAGTTGCCGAGCCGACTCCAGAAAAGCATGAGTCGACTCCCGCTACAGCCGAGTCGACTCCAGATCGCGCGAGTCGACTCCGACCCCAACGGACATATTGTCAGGATGTGCAGAGTGTGCAGAACGGGCAGAAAAAGGTGTCTAACGGCTAGTTTTCGTGGGGGATGGCTTAAATAGCCATAGAGGACTGTAGCAAGGCAGAGAAGCACTATTCCACTCAAAGAAATCAAGCATCCTATCTCTGCAAACTGGTTTTCAACAGAAAAGAAGGAAGAGCGCCATTAACTCCATCCAGCTACCTCTTCCCAGCATTTAAAAAAGTCTCCTCCTGCCTTCAAGTCGACCAGACATTCAAGAGGAGACTCACAGTTCAAGAAGCCCTACTCTACTCCAACTCAAACGTGTTTGAGGGCTCTTAACTTCTCTCTAGTTTATATTGCTGTATATCTGCTTTTTAGAAGCTCTGTTTTTCGGTTTGTGTTTGTTCTTTCCATCTTATCTTTGCTTGATTCAATCAGGGGATTGAATCAAGAGTGTGTAGAGGTTGGTTGGTGAGCCGAGGGTAAAACCAACGTGTAAGGGTTCGATTGTGATCCCGGAAAAACAATCGGGGTGGTTCTAGTCGGTAAGCCTGGGAAAACCGACCGAGTTCATTGTGAGCTCGTAAAACAACAAGTTGGGTTATGAGCTTGTAAAATAACCGGCTGTAATCCGAGGGGTTATAGTGAATTCCCAAGTGAGACTTGGGGAGTGGACGTAGGAGCAAGGGTTAGCTCCGAACCACTATAAACATTGTGTTTGTGATTGCTTGTGTCTCTCTCTCTCTCACTCTCATTTCACTCACAACACATAGCAACTAATTAATCATCTTGCAAAAGTATTAATTAGTCATCCACAAACGTTTTAATTGCAAAATTATTTTAAAACCCAATTCACCCCCCCTCTTGGGTTGTCTATCTGGGCAGCAAGTGGTATCAGAGCCTAAACTCTTCTACCCTAAGAGTAAAAGATCAAAATGACAACCCCATTTGGATCTTCCCACATTGAGGGTCAGTTCACCCAAAGACCCCCATTCTTTAATGGATCCGACTACTCATATTGGAAGGCTAGGATGAGAATATTTATCCAAGTCCAAGACTATGAGATGTGGACCATTGTATCAAATGGACCATACATCCCATCCATCTATGTAGAGGGTGTCACTGTACCCAAACTCGAAAAGAATTGGGATGAACATGACATGAGAAAGGCACAACTCAATTCCAAAGCAATGAATGTGCTTTACTGTGCATTAGATAGGAATAAATTCAATAGGGTCTCTACTTGCAATTCTGCAAAAGAGATTTGGGATAGACTTGAAGTGACCCATGAGGGCACGAATCAAGTCAAAGAATCCAAAATAAATATATTGGTTCATAAGTATGAACTATTTAAAATGGATTCTAATGAAACAATCACTTGCATGTTCACTAGATTCACTGACATTGTCAATGGCCTAAAAAGCCTTGGCAAAAACTATACTAACAGTGAGCTTGTCAGGAAGATTCTTCGCTGTCTACCAAAGTCATGGGAAGCCAAAATGACGGCAATCCAAGAAGCCAAGGACTTGAACAAGCTACCACTTGAGGAGCTTCTTGGATCCCTAATGACGCACGAGCTAACAATGAAGCAGCACAGCGAAGAAGAGTCCTCCCATAAGAAAAAGGTAATAGCTCTCAAATCTACATCATCTAACAAAGAATTGTCTTGCAGTAGCAGCAGTGAAGAAGAAGATCATGAGGGAGATGATGATGAGGCTCTTCTCGTGCGCAAGTTCAGAAAATTCATCAACCACAAGAAGTCCTATCATCAAAGGAGAGGCCCCTCAAATTCCTATCGCAAGGATAAAGGTAAGGAAAGGGAAAATGAGGGGATTGGATGCTATGAGTGCAAGAAGCCGGGACACATCAGAGCTGAGTGTCCCTTACTAAAGAAGGGAAGCAAGTACAAGAAGAAGAAAGCCCTTGTCACCACCTTATCGGACTCCGACGCATCATCGTCATCATCGGATGAGGAATAAGAAGAAAAGGCCAATTTCTGCTTCATGGCCAATGAAAATGAGGTAACATCCGAAACGCATCTAGATTTTACATTTGATGGACTATATGATGCATTTAATGAACTAATGATTGAGTATAAGGCCATAAATCTTAAGAATAAAGAGCTAAAGATAGCTAATCAATCATACCTACATAAATACGATAAACTAGTTAAGGATAAGGACTTTATCACCAAAGAAAACTTAGAACTTAAGATAAGCAACCAACTATTAACTCAAAAGACTAATACCTTGAGTAAAGATAATGAAAAACTAACTAAGAAAATTTCAGAACTTAAAAACAATAAACAAATCTTAAACAAGAATCTCATAAAAGACTTAAACATTCTAAAAACCGAAAAATAAATTCTAACTAAAGAACTTGAAAAATACAAATCTTTGGTTGAAAAATTTACATATAGTTCAGAAAAATTGAATATGATACTTAATAGTCAACGAGCTGTATTCAATAGAGCAGGTTTAGGATATAAACCTAAAAATAAGCAAAAACTTCTTAGTAACTTCTTTGTTAAAGCAGGAGAAAGCAAAACTATGAAAATAACATGCTTTTGCTGTGGAACATTAGGACATAAAGCAAATGTGTGCAATTATAGAAAAGAAAAAATAAAAAGAAAAATTAAAAGGGTATGGGTTCCGAAAGTGTTGCCCAGTAGATACAACCCAAGAGGGGGGGTGAATTGGGTCTTTTAAAACTTTTATGCTACTTCTAAAACTTTTTGATTAACTATGCTAAGTTGTATAGATGCATAGTGAAAGTTAAACTTAGTAAGGGTATGATGTATAAACTTCGACTTGATTAAATATGCTTGCAACTAAAGGATGTGCAGATAAGAATTAAGCAAGCAATTTATCTAAGTAAGTAAGTGTGTTAGTAAGACTATAACAAGAGGCATTACAAACACAAAGGACATATAGTGGTTCGGTGCACCCCAGCACCTACATCCACTCCCCAAGACCTCTTGGGAATTTCACTATAATCCTACAGATTACAGCTGGTTGTTTTACAAGCTCACAACCCAACTTGTTGTTTTACGAGATCACAACGAACTCGGTCGGTTTTCACAGGCTCACCGACTCGAACCAACCCCGATTGTTTTTCCGGGCTCACAATCAAACACTTACACGTTGGTTTTACCCTCGGCTCACCAACAAACCTAAACCTCGTTGGTTTTCCCTTTGGCTCACCAACAAACCTTAATCCCGTTGGTTTTCCCTTTGGCTCACCAACAAACCTTACACCGTTGGTTTTCCCTTTGGCTCACCAACAAACCTTTAACCCCTTGATTCAATCCCTTGATTGAATCAAGTTACAAGATATTAAAACAAAGAATAAACACAAATCAAAGCTTCTTAAACAAGCAGATATGACAATATAAACAAATAGAGTAAAGAGAAGCCCTCAAACGAGTTTTGAAGATGGAGGAGCTCGGCTTCTTCTTTACTTGATCCTCCTCTGATTTGGCATGAAGTAGAGGATCCCCGAGGCAGCACACGGATGGAGAGGAAGCTTTCGGATTCACTTGGATGCTCTTCTTCTCTCTATTTCGTTTTGAATGGCCCTTATTGTGCTTATGGGAGATTTTCCTTGGAATCTCTTCCCTAAATATTTTCTCCCACTTCCATAAGTTCTCTCCTAGCTCTCTTCTTGTTTTTATAGCTTTAGATGGCGTGGAAACAAGAATATAGCCGTTAGAGACAAAAATAGAGCCGTTGGACACAGTCTGCACTTCCTGACAATATTACCGTTGGGATTGGAGTCGACTCGCGCGATCAGGAGTCGACTCGCCTGTTGCAGGAGTCGGCTCGTGCTTTACTGGAGACGACTCGGCCACTGTTCCAAATTTGAATTAAAGTGCATGCCTTGACTGGGAGTCGACTCGTCTTAACCTGGAGTCGACTCGCCAACTTCTGGAGCTGACTTGGCAATTTCGGAGTCGGCTCATCCACTGAAGTCCGTGGATCCAATTTTGAATTTGATCCACTCGAGTCGACTCGACTGTCCTGGGAGTCGACTCGAATCTCAGAGCCCAAACTCCCGATCCTCTGTCTTTTGGCTCACCCAGTCTTGGAGTCGACTCGAACTTCCTCGAAGTCGACTCGGCTCTCAGTTTCTGAAAGTTGGTCTTCTGCCTTTTGACGTGAAGCTATCGTGGAGTCGACTCGAGCTGTCTGGGAGTCGACTCGAATCTCAGAGGCAGTAACTTGATCTTCTGTCTGTTGATGGTCGCGCAGTCTCGGAGTCGACTCATGTATTGCGGGAGTCGACTCGAATCTCAGAGTCCATGAAATGCTCTCTGACTTTTTCTTTATGTACCACTGAGAGTCGACTCTTGCTTTCTTTGGAGTCGACCTGCCAACCATCGGAGTCGACTCGCGTTCCACTAGAGTCGACTCGAATTTCAGATCCGAAAACTGCTCTCTGACTTTTCTGCCTGTGACTCCTAGGAGTCGACTCATACTTCCCTGGAGTCGACTCGGTAAACATTGGAGTCGACTCGAATTCCTCAGGAGTCGACTCGAAGACTATTCTTTCGAATTTTTCCTTTGATTTTACTCCTCCAAATTGAACCTTTTGAACTTTAAACTTGGGCCAATGAATTGTAGCTTTCTTCTAACTTTTCTTGAGAGCTTTTGGAGGCCTTCTTGTGTTCTTCCAACTTGCTATGTTCCTTGCAAAATAAATATCTTTCTCCTTGCAACATAAACATTAGTATCTATACTTCAAGGTTTTGTGATCATCAAAATCAATCTATGAATCAATCTTTGGGTCATCAATCTCCCCCTTTTTGATGATGACAAAACTTGGAGTATATGCAATATAAAAGATATTGTTTTCTAGAAGTAATACATAGCAAAGTTGTATGAAGTAGAAAACATATATTTTTAAAACATACTTCATGATAATGCTTTAGATTTAATCAGCTTAACACAATCAACATATTTCAATTTAAGCTGCTTTGTATTCAATTCAAAGCATAAAGGCATTATGAGCATATACTTAGATATTTGCATATACTTAGATATTTCTCCCCCTTTTTGACAACATCAAAAAGATAGGGAAACATTAAGCACAAAGATAAGAACACTCAAATATTTCTTTTCCTTATTGTACTCTGATTTGAATGTTAAATTATTGCAAGGATATGAATCATATAACTTAAGGCAATAATATTGGAATCAGATTAGTGAGCACAGATCAGAGCCAATGAAGATAGTTTTCAAGAAGTTTTCTAAGTTGATACCACAGATAGTTTTCTAATCAATTGTAGGTGGAATCTTCCTTAGGTTAATTCAAGAAGTGGAAATCTAACCTCTCTTCAATAATAAGTGTGAAAGCTTGTTCATTTAAGATCTTGTGCCCAATCTATTAAGTATTTTATCAACATGAGAGCAATTTAACTAATTTTCTGAGTATAAGAGCAATATATTAAGTATGATTGCAAAGTGCTTTTATGGTGTAAAAATATTGTGGCATAAATACCAAAATATGAATTCATGCAATTTATAATATATCTTAGAGTATACATAAAGTTCAAGGCTTTGAAGGTTCTTTTAAAGCTCTTTTAAAGACTTTATTCTTTTATTCCTAAAAAAAAAATTTGATACATAAAAATATGAATTGGCACACAATTTAAGTTTTAAAGATCAAGTCAATTAGGACTCATTAGTGAATATCAAAATAGATTTTCTAAAAGATACTCAAGAAAATTTTACACGTTATTCTCCCCCTTTTTCATTCCATTTTAAGAGTTTAGAATTTGTAGATAATGTTCAATAAGATTGTCAATCTCAAAAATATATTTCAGCTTATTTTTATAAGACTCAAGGTTTGAGACAAGATAACCTTTATAGAACTCATCTCAAGGTATAAACTTATAATTAAAGCAAGTATTGTAATATAAGGAGGTTCATCAAAATCAATCCATAAAAATCAAGGTATGCATCAAAATAAAGTGTCTTTGGGATAGGATACTGAATATCTAAATCTCCCCCTCAAAAGATGCATTCTTCTTTAATCATTTTAAATTGTTGAATTTCAGATTTTAGTGATAAACGTGAATAACACTGAAATTCTGTAATATCAAGAATGTAGAGTGATCTAGAAATATTCAGAATTTATAGTAATCACTCTTTCTAATCCTTTAAGAACAAGTTATGCTTTCTCCTAATCTTAGAGAAAATGTATAAAAGTATTAATCAGAAAATGATTCAATTGAAGCTCAATTTCTTTCAAAAGCATTTACATTTTCTTTCTTTTAGAGTCATTTGAGTGAACTGAAATATTTCTAGTTTTAAGATCATTCACTCTATTGATATTCTGATGGAAATCTTTAAGAATGTAGGAGAGAAAAACATATAGATGATCATTGAGGTATATATATTTATAGAACTCAATTTCTTAATCATAGTTTTTCACCAATGTATTCATGAAACACAATAAATCTTTTTAATATCAAAATAAGATCATATATTTAGAAATTTTTGTTTGCAATCAAGATCATCGAAAGACACATCATTTGGACCAATATTAGTACATTTTAACGATAAGAAAAGATATGTTTCGGATGCGTATCGGAGCAATCAACCAAGGCATCAAAATTAATTCTGTTTTTCTTAAATTAAGATTTTATTTTAGAAATCATATTGAGTTTAAGCTTTTATACGAAATCAGATTCTGAATTTCATAAAGATTTTCAAAAGAGGCTTTCAAAGTCATAATTTGAGATATGGATCTTCCACATTGTAGCTTATCTTAAATCATTACTGTTACGGGGGAACTAAGCCGCCATGCTCCACGTGACCGGCACGCACGCCCATGAAGACTACGGCTGTCCTTTGATCCAGCAATCCGACCCCGAGTCGGACATCTTCGGCTCCACAGCCCGACCTCAAGTCGGCTGTCCCTTAATCTAGCAATCCGACCCCAAGTCGGATGTCCTCAGCAACGCAGCCCGACCCCGAGTCGGCTGCCCCCTGATCCAGCACTCCGACCCCGAGTCGGAGATCTCTTGATAACGACAGGCTGCTTCCCAGAGGCACGCCGAGACCTCCTGCTCCACTACTCCCTGCAACGGCTGTATCCGATGCTGTTCCACGATCTCCTGTATCAACCGTACAAAGCGGAACTCCACTACGCCCTGTCATGGCCGTACCCAGCACTGCTCCACGACGCCCTGTAACGGCCATGTCAGTGGCCACTCCATCGCGCCCCACGATGACAAACCCCCCTGAGAGACCCCCCAGCCAGGTATATATGCGGCTGGGGGGAGAAGGGGGGGTAAGCAATATCTTCCAGAGCACTCTCTTGCTTGCGATTATCATCTCTCCTCCTCCTCCAATCTCCTCTGACTTGATCGTCGGAGGGCCCCCACTACCCCAGTGGTGGTGCGAGGCTTGCTTGCAGGTTTTCCGGTGGAAGGTGGAGCGTAACCAACACCAACCAAGACAACTCAGACGGAACCCCGTTCACACCGCTGTGTCAATCGTTCTCGGTTTGGACCACCAGCAACAGTTGGCGCTAGAGGAAGGGCCTGATCTCAGAGCGATCGTAATGGCACGGCGAGGTGGTCGTGGAGCTTCCAATGCCTCCGGTCGCGGGGCCTCTCGCGCCTCCGGCCGGGAGGCCGCTGCGTCTCCAACACATTCTCAGCAACACTCCACCGTTCCACCCCCGATTCAAATGGTCGAAGCCGCTCAGTTCGACCAGTTAGCCCAGCAGGTCCGCACCCTCGCGGAGGCGGTGCAGAACCTGCAGGGTGTGATGTCTCGGGCGCCGCAGCGGGCCCAGGAGCCGCTGCTCCCTGAGCGCTCACCTGTCCTCCTTAACCCGCGCTCCTTCCTCTCCCATGGGGAGGAGCGCCGGCGCGAGGGAGATTCTCGAGCACGGTCCATTCTGCCGGGACCGTCCCATCGAAGCTGCGCGGGGTACAAGAGGCGTGCCCGGGCGCGTTCCCAGACCCCCCAGTCCTCAAGGAACCCGCGCTCCAGTCGGTCCCCCTCTCGGTGCTCCTTGTCCCCGACCCATCGGTCGCGCTCCCTGGACCGGCGGGTGGACGATCTCCACCGACAACTCCAGGTCCTGAAGGGCCACTCTAAAGATCCCTTCGCCGACTTGGAGATCTCCTCCCAACCGGCGCTTGCCTCGAGGATCCTGCGGACCCCAAATCCGCCGGGATTCAAAATGCCGGCGATCGAGCCCTATGACGGGGCGGCGGACCCGCGGGATCACGTGGAGAGTTTCAGGACTCTTATGCTCCTCCATGGAGCATCAGATCCTCTCCTCTGCAAGGCCTTCCCGGCGACCCTCCGTGGCCCAGCCAGGGCGTGGTTCGCCGGCCTGGAGGCTGACTCTATCCAGTCCTTTGACCAGTTCACTCGCCTCTTCATCAGCCATTTCGCCGTCAGTAGCCGGCGGCGATTGGTTTCCGACTCCCTCTTTGATGTCCGGCAAAACGAGGGAGAAAGCCTGCGGGATTACCTTACCCGCTTCAACAAGGCTACATTGGAGGTCCGGAACCTGAGCTAGGAGGTGGCTCTCTCAGCCCTGAAGCGTGGCTTCCGGAAGGGCAGACTCACCTTCTCCCTGGACAAACGCCTGCCGCGGAGCTTCCCGGAGCTGTTGTCTCGGGCGAACCAGTATGCAGATGCCGAGGAGGCAGCCGCCCACCGGAACAAGGAGGCCGCCGAGGCCCCTCTAAAGCTCGGAAAGAAAAGGCGAAAAGAGGCACCCCAGAGGAGGAGCCCGACGCCTCAACATCGGCGCAGAAGCCCGTCACCGGCGAGGAACCGCGGCGCCCCACGCCCTCGTTCTCCGCACCGACGCTTCAACCGGTACACCCCACTCCTGGCCCCCCGGGCCCAGATCCTTATGGAGGTCAAGGGGCGGGAGAACCTCCCGGTCCCGAGGCAGATGAAGAAAATTCTTGGGAGGAGGCCCTCTCGAGCGTACTGTGAGTACCACCGAGACCACGGCCACGACACCGAAGACTGCTTCCAGCTTCGGGACGAGATCGAGGCTCTCATCCGCCGAGGGCGTCTCGGTCGATATGTAAACGACCGACGTCCCCCCGTAGACCCGCGTCCGGCCGACCCGGCCCCTCAGGAGCCTCGGGAGCAGAATCGACCCGTCGCGGGCGTGATCCACACCATCACTGGGGGCTGCTCTCGGCCCGTGAGGAACGCAGGGGGCTCGGTGGAAGCATCAGGGGTGGCCGTCGCGAAGAGGCAGCGGGTCGAAAATGTAATCACTTTTTGTGATGAGGATGTAAAGGGGGTTCAGACCCCCCATGATGATGCCATGGTGATCTCCCTCACTATGGCGAACTATGATGTAAGGCGTCTTCTTGTGGATAGTGGAAGCTCAGCTGATATTTTGTTTTACGAGGCCTTCCAAAAGATGAGCTTGTCCCGACAAGTGTTGCACAAAACATCCACCCCCCTCATAGGATTCACTGGAGACGCTATCTCGGCCGAAGGTGTCGTTGAGCTGCCTGTGACTGCGGGCGTTGCACCCGCAGAAGCCACGGTGCGGCTCGGGTTCTTGGTCGTCCGTGTTCCCTCGGCCTACAACGCTATCCTCGGACGACCCGGACTGAACGCCCTTCGCGCGGTAGTCTCTACATACCATTTGCTAATGCGGTTCCCCACGGCGGCCGGGATTGGAGAGGTCCGAGGTGACCAACCGACCGCACGGCAATGTTTCCTAGCAACTCTCAAAGGGAAGAAGCCCGTGGAGGCCCTAAGCGTCGAGTCCCTTGACGCCAGAGACGAGGTGGCTTTGCGGCACGGGGAGCCGGCCGAGGGTGTGATCGAAGTTCCCCTTGAAGAGGGTCGCCCGGACCGTACGGTCCGGGTCGGTGCCAACCTCGACTCGGAAGCTCGGCTCAGGTTAGTGGAATTCCTCCGAGCCAATGCTGATGTATTTGCCTGGTCGGCGGCCGATGTACCTGGGATCGACCCGGAGGTCATTTCTCACGCCCTCAACGTCGACCCAACCCACTGACCAGTAAAGCAGAAGAAGAGACACTGTGCCCCGGATCGGATCCGAGTGGTCGACCAGGAGGTAGACAAGCTCTTGGAGGCAGGATTCATAAGGGAGGTCAGCTACCCCGAATGGCTGGCAAATGTCGTACTTGTCCGAAAGGCGAGCGGGAAGTGGAGGATGTGCGTCGACTACACCGACCTGAACAAGGCGTGCCCCAAGGATAGCTTTCCGCTTCCACGGATAGACCAACTGGTCGACGCGACTTCCGGATATCAGCTGCTGTCTTTCATGGACGCCTTCTCCGGCTACAACCAAATAATGATGGCTCCACAGGACGAGGAGAAAACTGCCTTTATAACAGACCGGGGGCTGTACTGTTACAAGGTAATGCCCTTTGGTCTGAAGAATGCTGGCGCCACTTACCAGCGCCTCGTCAACAAAATCTTCAAAGGGCAAATCGGCCGGAACATGGAGGTGTACGTGGACGATATGCTGGTGAAGAGCCGCCATGCCGACCAGCACATCGCGGATCTGGAGGAGACTTTTGCCACCCTGCGGAAGTTTCGCATGAAGCTGAACCCAGCGAAGTGCGCCTTTGGCGCTTCGGCCGGGAGGTTCCTCGGTTTCATTGTCAACCAGCGGGGGATCGAAGCCAACCCTGACAAAATCAAGGCCATCCAAGATATGTCCCCTCCGACCAAAGTGAAGGAGGTTCAGGAGCTCGCTGGAAGGGTCGCCGCGCTCGGACGATTTGTGGCAAAATCGGCCGAACGCTGCCAACCGTTCTTCAAGGTGTTGAAGCGCCCGAAAGACTTCCTTTGGACGGCCGAATGTCAAGTGGCATTCGACCAACTCAAGGAGTACTTGGCGTCTCCTCCCCTGCTGTCCAAGCCGCAAGAGGGGGAGATGCTCTACCTCTATCTGGCGGTCTCCCCAACCGCAGTCAGCGCAGTACTGGTTCGGGAAGAGGCAAAGCTCCAGAAGCCTGTGTACTACATCAGCCGGGTCCTACGGGATGCCGAGACGCGGTATACGAAGGCGGAAAAGATCGCCTTCGCGCTGCTCACCGCGGCCAGGAGGCTTCGCCCCTATTTCCAGGCTCATCCTGTCACCCTCTTGACCGATCAACCACTGCGGCAGATCCTCAGCAATCCTGAGAATGCGGGACGGCTGGTGAAGTGGGCAGTAGAACTTGGTGAGTTCGACATCCGCTACCAGCCCCGACCCGCCATCAAGGCCCAGGTGCTCGCGGACTTCCTCGCTGAGTGCACTGTGCAGGAGGCGGAACCTAGGCCGCCGGAAACACCCAGCCTCGACCTCCCAATCTGGACGCTTCACATTGATGGGTCGTCGAACCCCGAAGGTGGAGGGGCCGGGCTGGTCCTTACCAGTCCCGATGGAGTGATAGCCGAGTATGCCTTGAGGTTCGGATTTCCAGTGACCAACAACGAGGCGGAATACGAGGCCCTAGTCACAGGACTCAAACTCACCAAGGAGCTCGGCATCCGGCGTTTGAAGGTCTTCACCGACTCCCAGCTGGTGGTCGGGCAGGTCCGAGGGGAGTTCGAGGCTCGGAGCCCGACCATGCAGAGCTATGTCTGGAAGGTGCAAGCACTCATTTCCGACCTCGGCAGTGTTGACATTCAGCAGGTCCCAAGAAGCGAAAATGCCAGGGCCGACAGGCTGTCCCGCTTGGTGGGCGCAGACGCGCACAACTTGTCGAGGGCGATCTACCTGGAGACCCTGGATGCCCCGAGCATCGGCGAGGCCGGAGCGGTGATGGCGATTGATCCGGAGCCATCTTGGATGGACCCGCTCGTCGCCTACCTCGCCGAAGGGATCCTCCCAGAGGACGAAGATCAAGCTCGGCGACTCGTCATGAAGTCCGCCCACTACGTACTCTATGAAGGGAGGCCGTATCGGACCTCGTTCACCGCCCCCCTCTTAAGGTGCCTCCGCCCCTCGAAAGCGGCCTATGCCCTCAGCGAAGTCCACGAAGGCATCTGCGGATCGCACCTGGGGGCTAGGTCCTTGGCGCATAAGATCATGAGGCAAGGCTATTATTGGCCTACCTTGTTGGAGGACTCAAAGGATCATGTGCGGAAATGCGACGCCTGCCAGCGCCACGCCAACGTCCAGAGAGTCCCTTCTGTCCCCTTGGCACCAATCACTGCACCCTGGCCCTTCGCCCAGTGGGGAATGGATATCCTCGGACCATTCCCCGTCGCTTCAGCTCAGCGGAAATTTTTGATTGTTGCAATCGACTACTTCACCAAGTGGGTGGAGGCAGAGCCGCTGGCCACTATCACGGAGGTGCAAGTCCGGAAGTTCGTGAAGAAGAACATCATTGTCCGATTTGGGGTACCTCGGGTCCTCATCTCGGATAATGGGCGACAATTCGACAACAAGCATTTCCGTGACTTCTGCGAGGAGTTCGGGATCGAGCATCGGTTCACATCTGTGTCGCATCCCCAAACCAACGGCGAGGCCGAGGTCACAAATCGGACAATCCTCCAAGGAATCAAAGCGCGAATTGGTCGGACGGGGCAAGCTTGGGTCGAAGAACTCGAGAATGTCCTTTGGGCGTATCGGACCACGCATCGGACCCCTACCGGGGAGACGCCTTTCAGCCTAACCTATGGCACGGAAGCCGTTGTCCCCGTGGAGCTCGGACTCCCCTCACCTCGGGTGGCCACGCACCGACCCGAGGCCAATTCGGAACAACTCCGAGGGAACCTGGATCTCTTGGAAGAAGCGAGGGAAATGGCGCAGGTTCGGATGGCGATGTATCAGCGGAGGGTGGCCCGATATTACAACTCCAAGGTCCGACCGAAGCTTTTCAGAATCGGAGATCTGGTGCTAAGGCGAGCTAAAGCATCTCGACCTGCGGAAGGTGGGAAGCTAGCGCCAAATTGGGAAAGGCCCATATAAGGTTCGCTGGGTAAACCGACCTGGCTCCTACCAGCTGGAGGCCCTAGATGGTCGAGAAATTCTAAGGAGCTGGAATTCCGCTAACCTGCGGATGTATTACCAGTAGAACGACGATGCCAGAAAGACAGTTCAAAAATGTATAACACTTTGCATTTCAATAATTTCTGGTTACAACGGCGTGCTCGTGTGATTACAAGGAATTTCCAGGGGGGAATTAGGGTGTAAAGAAAGTAAAGAAGAGGTGGAGACTCCGAGGAGCTGAAGATCTGGGATCCCGAAACCTCCATCTGAAGCGGTTGCAATCCCGTCGGAAGTGGGTGCTTCCAACCGGAGGCGCCATCGGCGTCTCACGAAAGAGATGAAGAGCCGGCGCGGATGAAGAAGAAGTGGACGAAGGAGAAGTCCACACTGCCTCCAACCGGAGGCGCCATCCACGCCCCACGAAGAGGATGAGGAGCCGCCGCCGACGAAGCTCCCGCTGCCTCCAGAGGAACGCCACCTCCAAGGGATATTCCGGACCTCCCCAGTGTTAGGGGAGAGAAGGAATACGAGGGGGAAGAGCATATGGAGGCGCGGTCCCGGATCAGGCGTCTGGTGCAGAGCTCAATCGGGAGGCTGAACTTCAAGGAGGGGAGATGTGATCCCGGATGAAACGCCTAGAGCGGAGTTCCGCCGGGGAGACCCTCCTTGCTGATCCCAGATGAAACGGCTAGTTGGCTGAAGTCGCGAGGGGCGCGCCTCCCGTTCCCTCGGCAGGAGTCTCTCAGCCATGCGCCAGAGAGAAGGTCCACGATCCATGGCAACTTGAACAGCTCCGGCTTGGCAGGCTCCATCGCACCTGCACCTATATTTATAGCCAAACTGCGGCCCCCCGGTCGTTCCGATACGGGTGGCTCCGATAAATGCGGGCGCATTGAATCTGGAGCCGATCCGGCTCTCAAGGCGTATCTTCCCGCGATTTCCTAAGCGTCATTCTCCTTAATCGCATTTTTTGTGCAGGACACTCCGGGTGGCCTGTACCCCTAGGTCCACGTATCTCCGCTCGCGCCCAGGCCGCATCCGCTTCGAAGAACGCGCGCATCGCGGCCGCTTAACTGACACTCCTCGCAAGCAGCAACTGGCGATCCGATTTCCCAGGTAACGCATCAATTAGCGTTTAATGCCCTTCTGGTGTTCCCCAGGCAACGCTTGGAGAAGAGGAGAAACACGATCGCAGCTGGCCACGGAGAAACCCCGTCGGGCTGCAAGCGACAGGCGCATGGCCAACGAGCGGAATTTTCCGAGGCACGGCCCTCGGATGCCAGGCTAACCCGATGATCATCCCGGGAGCAGACTAGCCTGAAGCCCCGACCGGTCGCCTTGGCTTGCGCCAGCCTTGGCCGACCAACGAGCGGAATCTCCCGAGGCTCGACCCCCGGATGCCAGACTAACCCGATGACCATCCCGGGACCAGACTAGCCTGAAGCCCCGACCGGTCGCCTCGGCTTGCGCCAGCCTTGGCCGACCAACGAGCGGAATCTCCCGAGGCTCGGCCCTCGGATGCCAGGCTAACCCGATGACCATCCCGGGAGCAGACTAGCCTGAAGCCCCGACCGGTCGCCTCGGCTTGCGCCAGCCTTGGCCGACCAACGAGCGGAATCTCCCGAGGCTCGGCCCTCGGATGCCAGGCTAACCCGTGAAAGAGTAGATGCCCTACAAGCCAATCGCAATATGTATTGCGAAGGGTTTTTTCTTTTGATTTGTCCAAATCATGTACATGACATTTAAATATGAATAAAGGCGTTATGTTTTATCATATGTTGTTGATTATATTTATGATAAACTCCTTAGATTAGGGCAATGGTTTTAAGACTATGATGAGATCATACTAGTGAGACTTAAAATCCTAAAATCCTAATCTTAAATATTTCCAGTCATTGGTACATTGAGTCGGGGATCAATGATTACCGGAAAGACTGGCATGTCTTATGTATGCTCGATGCAGAGGATGATTGATCTCACAATCATTTGTGTGGAGACACTAATACAAAGATATGGGTGCTCATTAGAAGAATGAGTTCACTGAATTGACCTACAAAGAGAAATCTTATGAAGTCTTACTTACATGTCAAAAGATTATTCTCTTAGTGGGAGTTGTGCAACTGATCCTTTGACCTGAGATCACCATGGTATCTTGTGCACATGAACCTATGTTTTGGTTTACACTCATTCATGACAATAAGTTATGTACGAGGTCTTCTGGATATGGTGGATTGTGTACGAAGATTATGAGTACGTCAACAAGGAATTAATCACTTCTAGTAAGAGAAGATAGCATCCTATTTATTCTAATCATATGATAATTCAGGAAGCCTTTGATCAAAGCAGAATGAAAATTAGAAAGAGTTTCTAATGTTTCATTATTTGAATTATCATTAAAAGATTGAGAAAAATATGAATATGAAATTGAGTTTGACATATATTCATACTCATATACATATTTGGGATGCAGTTTGATTAAAGGATTGAATTGCATGGTAACTTGCCACTGAAGGGTATTTTTGGTATTTCCACCAAATTCCATATTTTCCGGGTAGACATGACACGTTGCTAGATGTCAATCTTGTCTTATAGGTTTGATCGAATTAAAGAGTTTAATTCGATCACCAATTAGAAAGGATTCTAATTGTTAAGTTCGGGTTCGCGCAGTTTGGACTTAAATCGATTAGAAGAGTTCTAATCAAGTTGGGTCAACTCGCACTCACACCTATTGCTGGCTAAGTATGGAACCCAATGGGTCACACACAAGAAAACTTATCAAGGGTCTAATTGGATTAGATCATGTTTGCAAGATAAACATCCTAGCAGGTGTTGCAAACCTTAGCTCCTGATTCGAACTGGATTCGAATCTGATTCGAATTGGATTCGAATCTGATTCTTAATTGATCTAATTTGATTAGATCATATTCTAATATGGGTTAGCCAAGAGCTGGCACCTAAATTGGCTTGATTTGAGTCTAATTGGATTAGATTTGATAAAACATTTAATTTTGACCGTTGGATCAACATTTGGATGAAGAGAAGGATCAAATGGATGGCGCCATGGATTAGAGCCATTGGATCTTCATCATGGGATGATGGGAGATCATGATCTCGTGATGGACTTGTGATATTGACTTAGTCAACATCAGATGGCGTGAGAAAGAAGGGAATACGGTGAATTTAGAATGGCGCCTCATGAAGAAGTGCCATTTGGATTGGATAAAGATGACACGTCATCATATCCTAACTACTTTCCCTTCAACCGCATCATTCTCTCTCTCCTTCTTTCTTATGGCGCCACCAATAAGGGCCTTTGGATCATCATCTAGCCTTGATCAATGGTTGAGAATGCTCCCTATTTTTCATGCGTGAGAAGAAATGAAGAGAGGCATGAGTACGGTGGATTTCATGAAGAGATGCTTAGGGAATGGATAAGGATGAAGCGCCATATCATAAGCACTTCATCTTATCCTAACTACTTCTGATATGCCCTCTCATCAAATGACACATCCCTTGATCTCACGCCCCTCTTCATGCATGAATGGATGGCTACAATGCATCCGTACGCCATCTATAAATAGGGAATGCTCCCGGTGTTTTTAAATCATCGGAAATCAATCCAACTCTCTCTCTCTCATATCCCTTCTTTCTTACATTAGTTTCTTTCTTTCTAACATTGCTTCTAGTGTGTCCTAAGCCAAGACAAGGTGGTCTTCATTAGGACAAAAGGATTAGAAGTGATTTTAGAAGGCTAAAGAAAAATAGAAAGGAAGGAAAGCAAGCCATTAGAGTTCTTTAGAAGAATTCTGCATTAAGGATCAAAAGTCTTTGGAGCTAAAGTCTTGATCAAGTTTTCGTGTGGATCACCATTGGAGGGCGGACACTTGGATGCCTCGTGGAGATTGTACACTTTGGATTAGCATTTGAGGTATTCTACTAATTCTGCATTTATTTTATATTATTTGATTGTAATCATTAAGGTGATCTAGGCTTAAAAGGGTTTCATGCATAGGGACTTTATTAAGAAAATTTTTAAAATCCCTAGCTTCCGCTGCCCATTATGACATGCTAGAACCCTACAGTGGTATCAGAGCCATCCTTAATTGGTTCAATCAAATAATAATGCATGATGTATGATTATTAATTTACTATGAGATAGTAATGTCATATGCTTAACGAAATGCTGAAATATATGATTCATATATGATATGATATGTAATAAAATGTCATGATATGATATTTTCCATATGAAAATATGTTGAAGCATGTTAATTAGTTGCTTATGATTTATACATGCTATGAGATAGCTATAATGCATGATAGCTTATTTTAGATATGTTAAATATATGTTACAATTAAAGAATGTGCTAGAGACTAGTAAGCCCTCAATAAAAATTATATTAAGTCATAGTGTTAAAAATTTTGAGCTAACCCATTCTAGAACAATTAATCTAATTGGTGTCTAAGGAGAGCACTAAAAGTGGTTACTTAATTAGGACCTTACTCTTTGAGTAAGGGGAGCCTCCCACCTGCTTATCTGGCCAATTGTTTGATTGCCTATTATGGAATAAGCTTAATATTGATATAACACTATTGATAGCCTTCCTTCATGCCTCGATATTATTATGTCAAGATCCATGCTAGTTTGTTGTGCTAACACAAAACTTACAATGGGGACTGATGTTATACCGTCTTGGTGCATTAAGATGCTTATGGCATATTTTAATATATTGCCTTGTTGTGCAACCACAAGGGCAATATTATTCGAATATGACTATATGAAATTGAATGGTTTGACTTAACTAAAATATTATTGTTTGTTGTGCTAACACAAGGCAATAAGTATTTTAAGAGGACAAAATAAAGTTGAGAATTGCATGAGATGCAATTGGAAAGAGTTTCCTACCTTTGAACTCATAAGAGTTTGTTGTGTAAACACAAGGCTTTTTATGATGAATTAGGATCTCAACCCTACTAAGAAAAATTATATTTTCACGTTTATCATAGGAGAGGGCTATGATATTCGATAAAAATAGTAGGAGACAAATTAGATTAAAGTCCTTATCTAGTTGCAAACATGTCATCATGATTGGTCTGCTTATATTAGTTATGTTCTTGCATATGTAGAATTATTAAATGGCTTCACTTTCACTAAGAGGCATCTTAGATGCCAACAAGTTGACCGGACCAAACTATGTGGACTGGTTGAGGAATTTAAAGATAGTACTCACTCAGGAGAAAATTTCCTATATACTTGAAACCCCTGATCTTGGAGATCTAGGGGATGATGCTACAGAAGAGGAGGTTGCCACACATAAGATGTGGAAAAATGACAGTTTGACTGTCAAATGTATCATACTTGCCTCTATGAGCAATGAATTACAGAGGCAACATGAAGGCATGGACACTCAATCCATACTTCTCAATTTAAAAGAGTTGTATGGAGAACAAAGCAGGACTGCTAGGTATGAGATATCTAAGCAGTTGTTCCGTGCTAGAATGAATGAAGGAACTCCAGTGCAAAACCATGTTCTTATGGTTATAGACTTAATCACTAGATTAAGTCAATTAGGTTTTGCTATGGATAGTGAACTCAGTCAGGATTTGATCCTGCAATCACTGCCTGATTCATTCTCTCAGTTTGTTGTGAACTTTCACATGAACAAGCTGAACACCTCCCTGCCCGAGCTGTTAAATATGCTCAAAACAGCTGAAGGCCATATTAAGAAGGATAAAGGTCCACTCCTTCTTATAGATGGCACTTCTAAAAGGAAATCGGGAAATAAGGGTTCTAAGAAACGATTGAACTCCAAGAGTAGCATCAAAAAGAAAAAAGGAAAGAAAAACTCCGGATCAAGTACCTGTTTTCATTGCGGCAAAGCTGGCCACTGGAAAAGGAATTGCAAGAGTTTTCTTGCAAGTATGAAGACCGATACAAGAGTTGCATCAAAAGGTATGTTTATGTTACATGCCAACTTGTCATTAAGTTCTTCAAATTCAAATTCATGGGTATTGGATACCGGCTGTGGTTTTCACATTTGCAAATCTTTGCATGGACTACAGAAAATTAAAATTTTGAAGAAAGGTGACTTCGAGCTGTATGGCGCTGGAGGAGAGTCCATCCAGGCTGAAGCTGTTGGAACCTACAACTTGGAGTTACCTTCGAGAGAGCTCCTACAATTAGAAGATTGTTATTATATGCCCAAAATTATTAGAAATGTAATTTCCATTCCTTTGTTGTTAAAGAAAGGATTTGAAATTAATGGAAAGGGCAATGGTTGCTCTATTTATTTTTCTAATAAGCATCTTTGCAATGGCATTATGGAAAATGGTCTTCTTGTTTTATTACTTAATGACAATGTCTTTCATATTAATAAAAGCAATAAAAGAAAGAGAGACGAAGTAAATAACACCCTTCTTTGGCATTGCCGACTTGGTCACATAAGTGAATCAAGAATCAACAAGTTATACAAAGAAGAGTTCTTTGATCCTTATGATTATGAATCATTAGGAACTTGTGAATCTTGTCTTATGGGTAAAATGACTAAGTCTCCATTCACTGGACATGGAGAAAGGGCAAGTGAGTTATTAGGACTTATACACACAGATGTATGTGGTCCTATGACAACTCCAGCTAGAGATGGATACTCTTACTTCATCACATTCACTGATGATTTATCAAGGTTCGGATATGTGTATCTTATGAAACATAAATCCGAAGCTTTTGATAAGTTTAAAGAGTATCAAAGTATGGTTGAAAAACAAACCGGAAAGTGTATTAAAATCCTTCGATCTGATCGAGGAGGTGAATACCTTTCTAGTAAGTTTTTAAATCATCTTAAAGAAAAGGGCATTCTCTCTGAATGGACACCTCCGTATACGCCACAATTAAATGGTGTAGCTGAACGGAGGAATGGTACTTTATTAGATATGGTACGGTCCATGATGTGCTTTACTGATCTTCCTATTTCCTTCTGGGGTTTTGCCCTAGAGACTGCTGCACTAATATTAAACAGGGTACCTTCTAAGTCTGTACCTAGCACTCCATATGAGATATGGAGAGGAAAGAAGCCTAATCTTAAGTATCTTAAGATATGGGGTTGTCAAGCTTATGTCAAAAGAAATTTTGGACACAAGCTAAGTGCTAGATCAGATAAATATATTTTTGTAGGTTATCCTAAAGATAGTATAGGATACATCTTCTATCATCCTACCGAACAAAAAGTTTTTGTAGGTAGGCATGCCATTTTCTTAGAAAAAGAGTTTATCTTAGAAAAGGGCAAGGATAGAAAAATAGAACTTGAAGAAGTTCAAGACCTACAAATAGAAACACAAGAAATTCTTCAACCAGATGTACCTATTGATGAGGTACAACCACAACATACATCTCCTCTCCGAAGGTCAGATAGAGTGCGAAGAGCACCTGAGAGGTATGGGTTCATCATTGAGAATGATGAAGCCCACATTGTTCAGAATAATGATCCTCTGACCTATTCGGAAGCTGTCATGAGTAGTGACTCTGACAAATGGCTAGAAGCCATGAAATCTGAAATAGATTCTATGTATACCAACCAAGTATGGACTTTGGTTGATGCACCAGAGGGTGTAAACCCTATAGGTTGCAAATGGGTCTATAAGAAAAAGATTGGAGCAGATGGCCAAGTAGAAACCTACAAGGCTAGATTGGTGGCAAAAGGTTTCAGGCAAAAGCAAGGAATTGACTATGATGAAACTTTTTCGCCAGTAGCTATGCTCAAATCTATTCGGATTTTGCTTGCAATAGCTGCATACTATGATTATGAAATCTGGCAGATGGATGTCAAAACCGCCTTTCTTAATGGTTATCTTGAGGAAGAGGTTTACATGACACAGCCAGAAGGATTTGTCTCAAGTAAGAGAGCAAATCAAGTATGCAAGCTTAAGAGATCCATTTCTGGATTAAAGCAAGCATCGAGGAGTTGGAACATCCGTTTTGATACAACAGTCAAAGAGTTTGGTTTTATCAAAAATGTGGATGAACCATGTGTGTACAAGAAGACTAGTGGGAGTGCCATTGTCTTCTTAATATTGTATGTAGATGACATACTGATCATTGGAAATGATATTCCAATGTTACAATCGGTCAAGACTTGGCTGTCAAAAAGCTTTTCCATGAAAGACTTGGGAGAAGCATCCTATATACTTGGTATAAAGATCTATAGGGATAGATCTAAAAGGATGCTAGGCTTGTCCCAGTCTAGGTACATAGATAATGTGCTGAAAAGATTCAGCATGGAAGAAAGTAAAAGAGATTATTTGCCTATGAGTCATGGCATACGTCTCTCTAAGAAGATGTCTCCTAAGACATCTGAAGAGAGGAATAGAATGAATTCTATTCCCTATGCTTCGGCAGTAGGATCGATTATGTATGCTATGCTATGTACTAGGCCTGATGTTGCTTATGCCTTAGGCATAACAAGTAGATTTCAGGCTGATCCAGGAGAGGATCATTGGATAGCTGTGAAAAATATTCTTAAGTACTTGAGAAGGACTAAAGATATTTTTCTAGTTTATGGAGGATCTGAGTTGAAACTAGAAGGATTTTCTGATTCTAGTTTTCAATTAGATCCAGATGATAGCAAGTCCACTTCAGGGTATGTCTTTACCCTAAATGGTGGTGCAGTGAGCTGGAAGAGTTCCAAATAGCAAACTGTAGCTGACTCGACTACTGAGGCAGAATACATTGCTGTAAGTGAAGCCGCTAAGGAAGCTGTCTGGATGAAGAAGTTCATCTCTGAGTTAGGAGTAGTTCCCGAGATTGCTGGACCAGTCCCAGTTTATTGTGATAACACTGGAGCTGTTGCTCAAGCGAAGGAACCAAGGTCTCATCACAAATCCAAGCACATTCTAAGACGCTTCCATCTTGTTCGAGAGATTGTCGAGAGACAAGACATAGTCATTGAACGAGTAGACACCAAGAACAACTTAGCAGACCCGTTCACTAAAGCTCTACCACAACAGCAGTTCGATCGCCACCTCGATTGTATGGGGATAAAATATAAGAGCGATTGGCTTTAGTGCAAGTGGGAGATTGAAAGAGTAGATGCCCTACAAGCCAATCGCAATATGTATTGCGAAGGGTTTTTTCTTTTGATTTGTCCAAATCATGTACATGACATTTAAATATGAATAAAGGCGTTATGTTTTATCATATGTTGTTGATTATATTTATGATAAACTCCTTAGATTAGGGCAATGGTTTTAAGACTATGATGAGATCATACTAGTGAGACTTAAAATCCTAAAATCCTAATCTTAAATATTTCCAGTCATTGGTACATTGAGTCGGGGATCAATGATTACCAGAAAGACTGGCATGTCTTATGTATGCTCGATGCAGAGGATGATTGATCTCACAATCATTTGTGTGGAGACACTAATACAAAGATATGGGTGCTCATTAGAAGAATGAGTTCACTGAATTGACCTACAAAGAGAAATCTTATGAAGTCTTACTTACATGTCAAAAGATTATTCTCTTAGTGGGAGTTGTGCAACTGATCCTTTGACCTGAGATCACCATGGTATCTTGTGCACATGAACCTATGTTTTGGTTTACACTCATTCATGACAATAAGTTATGTACGAGGTCTTCTGGATATGGTGGATTGTGTACGAAGATTATGAGTACGTCAACAAGGAATTAATCACTTCTAGTAAGAGAAGATAGCATCCTATTTATTCTAATCATATGATAATTCAGGAAGCCTTTGATCAAAGCAGAATGAAAATTAGAAAGAGTTTCTAATGTTTCATTATTTGAATTATCATTAAAAGATTGAGAAAAATATGAATATGAAATTGAGTTTGACATATATTCATACTCATATACATATTTGGGATGCAGTTTGATTAAAGGATTGAATTGCATGGTAACTTGCCACTGAAGGGTATTTTTGGTATTTCCACCAAATTCTATATTTTTCGGGTAGACATGACACGTTGCTAGACGTCAATCTTGTCTTATAGGTTTGATCGAATTAAAGAGTTTAATTCAATCACCAATTAGAAAGGATTCTAATTGTTAAGTTCGGGTTCGCGCAGTTTGGACTTAAATCGATTAGAAGAGTTCTAATCAAGTTGGGTCAACTCGCACTCACACCTATTGCTGGCTAAGTATGGAACCCAATGGGTCGCACACAAGAAAACTTATCAAGGGTCTAATTGGATTAGATTATGTTTGCAAGATAAACATCCTAGCAGGTGTTGCAAACCTTAGCTCCTGATTCGAACTGGATTCGAATCTGATTCGAATTGGATTCGAATCTGATTCTTAATTGATCTAATTTGATTAGATCATATTCTAATATGGGTTAGCCAAGAGTTGGCACCTAAATTGGCTTGATTTGAGTCTAATTGGATTAGATTTGATAAAACATTTAATTTTGACCGTTGGATCAACATTTGGATGAAGAGAAGGATCAAATGGATGGCGCCATGGATTAGAGCCATTGGATCTTCATCATGGGATGATGGGAGATCATGATCTCGTGATGGACTTGTGATATTGACTTAGTCAACATCAGATGGCGTGAGAAAGAAGGGAATACGGTGAATTTAGAATGGCGCCTCATGAAGAAGTGCCATTTGGATTGGATAAAGATGACACGTCATCATATCCTAACTACTTTCCCTTCAACCGCATCATTCTCTCTCTCCTTCTTTCTTATGGCACCACCAATAAGGGCCTTTGGATCATCATCTAGCCTTGATCAATGGTTGAGAATGCTCCCTATTTTTCATGCGTGAGAAGAAATGAAGAGAGGCATGAGTACGGTGGATTTCATGAAGAGATGCTTAGGGAATGGATAAGGATGAAGCGCCATATCATAAGCACTTCATCTTATCCTAACTACTTCTGATATGCCCTCTCATCAAATGACACATCCCTTGATCTCACGCCCCTCTTCATGCATGAATGGATGGCTACAATGCATCCGTACGCCATCTATAAATAGGGAATGCTCCCGGTGTTTTTAAATCATCGGAAATCAATCCAACTCTCTCTCTCTCATATCCCTTCTTTCTTACATTAGTTTCTTTCTTTCTAACATTGCTTCTAGTGTGTCCTAAGCCAAGACAAGGTGGTCTTCATTAGGACAAAAGGATTAGAAGTGATTTTAGAAGGCTAAAGAAAAATAGAAAGGAAGGAAAGCAAGCCATTAGAGTTCTTTAGAAGAATTCTGCATTAAGGATCAAAAGTCTTTGGAGCTAAAGTCTTGATCAAGTTTTCGTGTGGATCATTATTGGAGGGCGGACACTTGGATGCCTCGTGGAGATTGTACACTTTGGATTAGCATTTGAGGTATTCTACTAATTCTGCATTTATTTTATATTATTTGATTGTAATCATTAAGGTGATCTAGGCTTAAAAGGGTTTCATGCATAGGGACTTTATTAAGAAAATTTTTAAAATCCCTAGCTTCCGCTGCCCATTATGACATGCTAGAACCCTACAACCCGATGACCATCCCGGGAGCAGACTAGCCTGAAGCCCCGACCGGTCGCCTCGGCTTGCGCCAGCCTTGGCCGACCAACGAGCGGAATCTCCCGAGGCTCGGCCCTCGGATGCCAGGCTAACCCGATGACCATCCCGGGAGCAGACTAGCCTGAAGCTCCGACCGGTCGCCTCGGCTTGCGCCAGCCTTGGCCGACCAACGAGCGGAATCTCCCGAGGCTCGGCCCTCGGATGCCAGGCTAACCCGATGACCATCCCGGGACCAGACTAGCCTGAAGCCCCGACCGGTCGCCTCGGCTTGCGCCAGCCTTGGCCGACCAACGAGCGGAATCTCCCGAGGCTCGGCCCTCGGATGCCAGGCTATCCCGATGACCATCCCGGGACCAGACTAGCCTGAAGCCCCGACCGGTCGCCTCGGCTTGCGCCAGCCTTGGCCGACCAACGAGCGGAATCTCCCGAAGCTCGGCCCTCGGATGCCAGGCTAACCCGATGATCATCCCGGGAGCAGACTAGCCTGAAGCCCCGACCGGTCGACTTGGCTTGCGCCAGCCTTGGCCGACCAACGAGCGGAATTTCCTGAGGCCTAACCCTCGGATGCCTGGCTTAGTGCCGGAAGAATTTCCTGAGGCCTAACCCTCGGATGCCTGGCTTAGTGCCGGAAGAATTTCCTGAGGCCTAACCCTCGGATGCCTGGCTTAGCGCCGGAAGAATTTCCTGAGGCCTAACCCTCGGATGCCTGGCTTAGCGCCGGAAGAATTTCCTGAGGCCTAACCCTCGGATGCCTGGCTTAGTGCCGGAAGAATTTCCTGAGGCCTAACCCTCGGATGCCTGGCTTAGCGCCGGAAGAATTTCCTGAGGCCTAACCCTCGGATGCCTGGCTTAGCGCCGGAAGAATTTCCTGAGGCCTAACCCTCGGATGCCTGGCTTAGCGCCGGAAGAATTTCCTGAGGCCTAACCCTCGGATGCCTGGCTTAGCGCCGGAAGAATTTCCTGAGGCCTAACCCTCGGATGCCTGGCTTAGCGCCGGAAGAATTTCCTGAGGCCTAACCCTCGGATGCCTGGCTTAGCGCCGGAAGAATTTCCTGAGGCCTAACCCTCGGATGCCTGGCTTAGTGCCGGAAGAATTTCCTGAGGCCTAACCCTCGGATGCCTGGCTTAGTGCCGGAAGAATTTCCTGAGGCCTAACCCTCGGATGCCTGGCTTAGCGCCGGAAGAATTTCCTGAGGCTTAACCCTCGGATGCCTGGCTTAGTGCCGGAAGAATTTCCTGAGGCCTAACCCTCGGATGCCTGGCTTAGCGCCGGAAGAATTTTCTGAGGCCTAACCCTCGGATGCCTGGCTTAGGGCCGGAAGAACTTCGAGAGTCAGGAGTCGGCAAGACGCTGCCAAGGGTTAAAAAGAAAAAAAAAGAGGAGGACGAAAGCGAGATGAAGAAACATTCGACTTGTATTAATTTTCATTGTTTCAGGGCCAAGGCCCATACAATTTGGCAAAATGCCGACATACAAAAAAAGAGGACAACGAAAGGTACAAGAGGTCAGCTTGGAGGAACCCCCGGGTCGGGAGCGTCGGGCTCGTCCGCAGGGGGTAGGGAGGCGGTAGGAGAATCAGCAGGCGATGGCGCCGGAGAGGAGTCGAGAAGGGAAATCCCACTCAGGTCAACTTCGGGGTACTTAGCCGACACCCTTGCCAGGCCCTCCTCGAAGCCTAAGATGAAGGATTCGGACCCCGCGTCCGACGCGTCACGGACGAACTCGTCAGACTGACGATAGGCCTGTACCGCCTCCGACATATCACGGGTGAACTCGGCGGACTGACGATAAGCCTGTACCGCCTGGCGCCCGATCGCCGCACTCTTCTCGGTCAGCGCCGCCTCTGCTCGCTCCGTAATCTGAGCCTTAGCCTCCAAGACCTTCGCCACAATCCGGTCTTCAGCCTCGGAGGAGACCCTCAGCAGATTAGCCTGAGCCTCCTTACGCTCCGCCTCGGCAGCAGTGCGAGCGGCCTCAGCTTCCTCCAGGCGCGAACGGAGCTCTTGGTCGTTCGCGCGGGACCTCTCCAAGGCTGACTCCAATTCGCCCAGTTTGGCTTCAAGAGACCGGGTTCGGTTGCGGGCGCTGTCGGCAGACCGCTGAGCCTTCTCCCACCTCTCTCTATAGTCCGCGACCTTCCGGGACTGCTTTTCAGCTCGTTCCTCCGCCTTTTTAACCCTGCTTTCGAGGCCCGAGGCGACTTTGAGTTGCTCCCGAGCTTCCAACAGTTGCTTCTCGAGGGCGGCGAAGCCGAGTGCCTGCTCTTCGGCCTCCCGGAGCCTCGCCTCGAGGTCCCCGGTCGTCCTGCCCGCCACAGCCTGGCCTCCCTCTTCCACTGCTTTCAGTCGGTCCTCGGCCTTCGCCAGAAGCCCCGCCTGTTCCTTGTAGCACTCCTCTAGACGGATCATGTACTGGGCGAGCTAAGAGATAGGAAAAGTGAGGGCGTCAGGCGGAGAACAACAGAGCTAATAAATGGTGAAAAGCGGCCAGAAGAACACTCACCGACATGAGACAGACACAGCTGGCAGCCCCGATGTCAGAGACCCCCAACTCCCGGACCCGCCGACGGTCCTTCTCCAGCAGCACTGTTTCGATGAGGTTTCGGGCGCCATCGGTAGTGAAGGCCGACCCCGATTTCTCTCCGGAGCCGGATGGTGGTTCTGCAGCCTTACCCTTATCCATCGCCTGGGGAAGAGTCCTGCTGATTGTGCTCGGGGCGGGGGTCACTCCAGGAATTGATAGGGCCCCGCTCGGCCGGGGCCTCGGCGCGTCCCTCCTCGGATCATCAGGAGCCGGCTGAGTCGAAGGCCGGGCCGGGGACCGATCACGTCCGACCCGTCCGTCTCGAGCGGGCTCGGATGATACCTCCGGAATAGCGGCAGTCTCACCACCGGAGGGCTGATACAGCGTCAGCTGCCGGTCCGTGCCCACGGCGTCTCCCTGATCGGTGGGCCCGGACTCGTCGGTCGGCGTCGGAGGCACCTCCTTGCGGGACTTCTTCGCCGGCGGGGCCCCGCTCGGAGGAGCTCGTTTCCTCCTCCGGACCGCTTCCAGTAGGGACGACCTACCAACAGCCGGTCCCTTGTCCGACCGCATGACGTCGTCAATCTCTGCAACAAGAACGAGATGGTCGAGGGCTGAGAAACCGAAGGAAAGACCGGGACGACTGGGGTACACTAGTACAAAAGGAGAAAGTATGAAGAGCCCTAAGTAGAAGAATGAGGTAACTCACCGGAAGAGAAGGAAGAACGGCTCCGAGAGCGTCAAAGGAGAAGCAAGCGAACAGTCCGACGGCAACAACGGCAGCGCAAAGGGGAAACTCGAAAATGTCTGTAAAGAGGAAGACGGACGGGGGAGGGTCCCCGGTTAAATAGGCGGAAAGGCGGGTGATGCCTCGATGACGCCAGAGGATGCCTGGCCGCCGAAGGGTCGCTCGCGCCCCAAAGGCGAATCGACACCATTAAGGAAGGATGTCCGCCGAAATCCTCAGACTGCCAGATCAGCAACAACCGCCATACGCCATAAAGAAGGCGGGGAGCTCGAAGCGCGCGCGCCTCTCCGAGGGATGGCGGCAATCTCGAAGCATCACTCCCTTCACCCGTTCCCCTTCTGGTTCCAGGCTCGGAAGTGGGGGGCTACTGTTACGGGGGAACTAAGCCGCCATGCTCCACGTGACCGGCACGCGCGCCCATGAAGACTACGGCTGTCCTTTGATCCAGCAATCCGACCCCGAGTCGGACATCTTCGGCTCCACAGCCCGACCTCGAGTCGGCTGTCCCTTAATCTAGCAATCCGACCCCAAGTCGGATGTCCTCAGCAACGCAGCCCGACCCCGAGTCGGCTGCCCCCTGATCCAGCACTCCGACCCCGAGTCGGAGATCTCTTGATAACGACAGGCTGCTTTCCAGAGGCACGCCGAGACCTCCTGCTCCACTACTCCCTGCAACGGCTGTATCCGATGCTGTTCCACGATCTCCTGTATCAACCGTACAAAGCGGAACTCCACTACGCCCTGTCATGGCCGTACCCAGCGCTGCTCCACGACGCCCTGTAACGGCCATGTCAGTGGCCACTCCATCGCGCCCCACGATGACAAACCCCCCTGAGAGACCCCCCAGCCAGGTATATATGCGGCTGGGGGGAGAAGGGGGGGTAAGCAATATCTTCCAGAGCACTCTCTTGCTTGCGATTATCATCTCTCCTCCTCCTCCAATCTCCTCTGACTTGATCGTCGGAGGGCCCCCACTACCCCAGTGGTGGTGCGAGGCTTGCTTGCAGGTTTCCCGGTGGAAGGTGGAGCGTAACCAACACCAACCAAGACAACTCAGACGGAACCCCGTTCACACCGCTGTGTCAATCGTTCTCGGTTTGGACCACCAGCAACAATTACGATTGAAAAATACATATTTCAATAACATTAAAGCACTTTCAGAATCTTTGTGTTTAATTTTGAGTTTCGATACAAAATAAAGGATATTTTAACAAGTATTAGGACATTATGTATCAAAGTTAGGCAAGTAGAAAGATAGATCAATATCAATTTATTTTCCCTAAATAGAGATGTTCTTCTCTTCTCCTTTCTACAATTTTATTTAGCTTTCAGATTTTAACAATGATTGTGAATGACAAATCTGAAATTTCTTTTCAATAAAACTAAACAAAAGATGTTATGTAGCAATTCAAACATTCAATCAAATTGTCCAAGTATGAAACATTACAAAATATTGAGAATCCATAAATCAAGACATCATACCATATGCAAAATATACCATGTGTTAAGTCATGCATTAAAATACTAAGAACAAGAATGTCAAGGATCAAAATCAATTCTTTTCAAATAAACTCCCTCTATTTAAATATAATCTTGCAATGATTTCATCCTTAAAGTGTGTTTTCAAGTGATTAAAAATTTGACTTAATTCTACTTTCATTTACTTTGTTTTTCATTTATAACTTTCTTATGCTCTATACTCTATTTGCTCCCTATCCGGTGGAGTTGGGAAGGGGCACGAGGTACTACCACTAGCCTCCCTCTTGTGCCGTCCCTAATATGCCCTACACCGAATAGTTGGATCAAATAGTGCCGGGTACTACCACTAGCCTCCCCATTGGCACCATCCCTATGATGAGCAATATAGAAAGATTAAAATGTTTACTTCAAAACCTCCCTGTTTAAGTGTAATTAATTATGGATTTTATCCCTTCCAAAAGAATGCTCACACAAGTCTCACAAATGTGTCGAATATATTAAGTTTGTTTTGCTTTTCCTTAAGGTTGAAGTGTTTGCCTCTACTTGGATTTTACTTCTCTTGAATAATATCCATTTTCTTTTCTTTATCTCTCTCTCTTTGTTATTCTCAAGTAATTTTCATGAGAGAGCAGAATAGAGAATTAATCTTACGTATCATATATATGTATATCACGCAAACAACATTTTCATTATGCTCAAGGATTCATAACTTCTCACAAGTTATTTTACATCAACATTTTAAGCATATACTTGTGTATTTCATGGTTATGACATAGGCAAAGATATATTTTAGTTTGGGCAAACCATGAAATAATTTCTAAAAGTATAAGTCAGTCAATACACATATAGACATGATATCAAAAATTAATAATTAAAGAATTTAATCATGCCATAATAAGATTTAAGTTACTGACTTTACTCAACTAATTTGTGAGAAAGGTATCTAAATTACCTATTCATTATATGTTCTTCAAGCCAAACTAGATTTCTTATGTGTGAACTTTTGGCTGAAGAAGATCCTCTCTCTTGTTTGCATGTGAATGTTTAGTGTATCTTACATGTAGATATCCTTCAAGTTGAAATTTCTCATTTTTCTTTCTTGAAGGAAGGTCATTAGTTTCTTTAAGATACAAAGCATTCATCCAACATATATATTTTTTAACTAGATGACTCAATATAAGATATGACAATAGTTGCATGTTGAGTCACTTTACTCAAGAGATTGCCTAAATATAAGCAAGCACATATCATTTGAACTAAAGAGATAGATTCATTAACCAAGATAGTTTAAGTCAATTTAGTTTAGATTCTATTTGCTTAAGATAATTATCAATAAGATATGTTAACTATGTTTTAATCAATTTATCTTAAACATTTGTTTCTATCAAAATTCAGATTATGATTTATTTGTTATCAATAAAATATGATTAATTAAAGTTAGATTGAAGTCTTGCACAAGGTCACATAATGAGCATACAATCTGGTCTACTAGCTGTATGATAAAATAATTATTCTATCATGCTTCAATACAGCTTTAACACAATAGATCTACTTTGCTCATCCTTTTCAAATTCTACAAGATGGGGTCAATAATATACCTTCTTCATGCCAATCTTCTATAAGAGTTTTCTTGTGGACTAACGTTGGTCAATGAAGATCCCCTTTCCTGTTTGTCTTAATTTGGAGTTTGAGAGAAGATGTTAATTCATTCATCATATTTCAAACTCACTTTGCAATATAACTCTTCATTAGTAGAACCAAAAATGATGTCATCAATGCATACTTTGAGCAAATAAGATATCACAAATTCATCTTTTTGATGCATAGATTTATCACTATTACTTTCTATCAAAAAGGTTGCTTAAGCTTTTATATATCATGCTTTTGATGCTTGTTCTAAATCACATATTGCTTTATCATATATGTAATGTGTATTTTTAAATATGGTGGTTATTTTTCATAGATCTTCTTTTTAATGAAGTAACCACATAGGAGTGAATTCTACACATTCATTTGACAGAATATAAAGCTCATGAAGCAAGCACATGATAATGATGATCTTTACTTCTAATCATGCAAGAATCTTTATCAAGATCTATTTCCTCTTTTCTTGATTTAGTCTTTTAGTAGTCATCAATTTTTCTTCATTAAGTGCATATGTAAAAGATTAACCATATAATTTGATTTTAGTATTTTGATAATAAATCATTAGTCTCATAAAGAATAAAATGAATTGATACTTCTACAACTAGAATTTTTCATGAATGTTCTATATGCATTGCTTGATGAATGATATCCAAGGATAGAAGTATCTTTATCAGATTTGGCATTATTTTCATAATAACATGTACGACTGAAAAAATATGAAAGATATGCAATGATTCATTTTCCATTTTTCAGAAGATCAAAATTTTCATCAAAAATAGAAATCATATGTATGACAAGCAGTGATGATAGTCTTTTAAAAATTATTTAAGTAGATGACTATCATACATAATTGTCTTTTTCATTTCTTCAAGAATTCTATTAATCCTATTTTGCTTATGGTGTCCTTGGTGCTGAAATCATTGGATTTAATATTATTTTCTGTATAACCTTTATCAGGATTTTGGTTTTCAACACTGTGCCATGATACTCTTTATCTTCACAGTTTGGAAACCTTTATCATTTGAACCACTTTTACAAGATTTAGTAAATACAGAAAAATACTTCAGTTTTATTTTTCAAGAATAAATCCAATGTAAGCTTTTGAAAAACTTGGAGATGGAAACAACATCTTTAGATTTAGAAATGATTTTTGTTTGTTTCCTTAGTTAGCATGCATAGCAAAACTTTGACCTTTAAGTAGATAATCTAAGTAAGCCTATGGCAAGGTCTTTTGAGATTAAGTACATACTAGCATGAGTTGATTTTATATGCCAAGGATGGTTTCTTGGTATTCATAGTGCATATATTCAAAAGCATACCAAGTACACATTATCATATCTATGATCAATAAACAATAATGCCATGGATAATAACTCTCAATCAAGCATATAGAGAATTCATAGAGTTATTCTTAATAAATTGATTAATCATTTAGCAACTTATCCAATAGTGAGTAAAGTATACTAAAAAATGAAGAGATTTGATTATATTTCTAAAAGTATTTTCTATATCACAAAATTGATCACTACTAGCAAATCATATCAAATACTAAAGCACAAATAATGATGAGATGCAAGAATTACTGATTTCATTATTATTTTTTTGTTAATAACTTTTTAAGTTTCTTTATGTTCCATAGGTACCTTGGTACACCTATGTGTACATCCTCATTTTCTCATTTTGGGTACCCAAGCTTGCTTGAGTCCTTGAGAGTTAGGACATATGGTTCCTTTTGGAACCCATATCTGTTTAATAGTAATAACTTTACCATTTGATTTAATTATACTAGAACGATAGGTAAAGTTGTTATTCCCATTCTTATTTTTGAAATAAGTTATCTTATTTAATGGTTTGCTTGGTAAATTGATAACCTTTTTCTCTAGAGATTTATGGCTAAGTGAAGGAGTCAAGCTAAATTTTGATTTATCAAAATCAGCATGTTGGCTTTCAAACATCATTTTTAATCTTTCTGAACTTACAGTGAATTTGTTAATAAAACATCTTAATTGGTTAATTTCTTTACTTAAGTTTTGATTTTCTTTAATTAAGCTATGATTTTTCTGAATCAATTCTTCTGAAAATGACCTTAAGCTTTCATTTTCAGAATTTAGTTTCTTAAGATTTTTATTCTTTACAGTTAATTTTCTACATTCACTATACAACTCATGAAAAGCATTTAATAATTCATCATAAGAGAATTCTTCTTGAAAATCATTTGAGGTAAGAGTAGATTCAGATTTTACCTTGTCTTCTTGTGCCATAAAGCACAAGTCAGTTACCTCTTGTAGTTTCTTGGAGCTAATATCATCATTGTTGCTCCTAACCTTTATTTTTTGGCTTGACTCTTTCTTGGTCAAGGCTTTCTTCCTTTTTATCTCTTTCTTCCTTTCTTCTTGCTTCCTCTTTTTCTTTGTCTTTAGGAAGCTGATTTGCCTCGGAGTCGACTCGGACCTTATTGGAGTCGACTCGGCTAGCTTGGGAGTCGACTCGGAACTACTTGGAGTCGACTCGTTCACAGGGTCTTCAAGACTGTGTCTCTGCCTTTCAGACTGTTCTTCTCTAGGAGTCGACTCGGACAAACTGGGAGTCGACTCGGCTACTGTGGAGGATTCTGCAATCTCATTGTTAGTACGCAATTGAAGCACATGTGAGCTAATCTGAGATTTATCATAAATAGTTTCTAAAGTATCCCAGATCTCCTTAACAGATAAGCATGCAGAAATTTCATTAAACTTCGTTTCATGAATAGCACAATATAATATGTTCATAGCATTAGCATCCAATTGTGCTAAGTCCTTTTCATTAATAGTTTGAGAGAGTGTATGAAGGTCATTTATTATGATTTTCCATAAATAATAGTTTTGTGATTGAATAAAAATGCGCATGCGTGCTTTCCAATATGTGTAGTCTATGCCATTAAACAGTGGAGGCCTATCAATTAACTGTCCTTCTCCTAGAAAACTATCTATTTGAGTTGTCATGATCTTTGGCTCTTGATCGTGAGATCAATAATTAATCTTGAGCACCTGCTCTGATACCACTTGTTGCCCAGTAGATACAACCCAAGAGGGGGGGTGAATTGGGTCTTTTAAAACTTTTATGCTACTTCTAAAACTTTTTGATTAACTATGCTAAGTTGTATAGATGCACAGTGAAAGTTAAACTTAGTAAGGATATGATGTATAAACTTCGACTTGATTAAATATGCTTGCAACTAAAGGATGTGCAGATAAGAATTAAGCAAGCAATTTATCTAAGTAAGTAAGTGTGTTAGTAAGACTATAACAAGAGGCATTACAAACACAAAGGACATATAGTGGTTCGGTGCACCCAAGCACCTACATCCACTCCCCAAGACCTCTTGGGAATTTCACTATAATCCTACAGATTACAGCCGGTTGTTTTACAAGCTCACAACCCAACTTGTTGTTTTACGAGATCACAACGAACTCGGTCGGTTTTCATAGGCTCACCGACTCGAACCAACCCCGATTGTTTTTCCGGGCTCACAATCAAACCCTTACACGTTGGTTTTACCCTCGGCTCACCAACAAACCTAAACCTCGTTGGTTTTCCCTTTGGCTCACCAACAAACCTTAATCCCGTTGGTTTTCCCTTTGGCTCACCAACAAACCTTACACCGTTGGTTTTCCCTTTGGCTCACCAACAAACCTTTAACCCCTTGATTCAATCCCTTGATTGAATCAAGTTACAAGATATTAAAACAAAGAATAAACACAAATCAAAGCTTCTTAAACAAGCAGATATGACAATATAAACAAATAGAGTAAAGAGAAGCCCTCAAACGAGTTTTGAAGATGGAGGAGCTCGGCTTCTTCTTTACTTGATCCTCCTCTGATTTGGCATGAAGTAGAGGATCCCCGAGGCAGCACACAGATGGAGAGAAAGCTTTCGGATTCACTTGGATGCTCTTCTTCTCTCTATTTCGTTTTGAATGACCCTTATTGTGCTTATGGGAGATTTCCCTTGGAATCTCTTCCCTAAATGTTTTCTCCCACTTCCATAAGTTCTCTCCTAGCTCTCTTCTTGTTTTTATAGCTTTAGATGGCGTGGAAACAAGAATATAGCCGTTAGAGACAAAAATAGAGCCGTTGGACACAGTCTGCACTTCCTGACAATATTACCGTTGGGATTGGAGTCGACTCGCGCGATCAGGAGTCGACTCGCCTGTTGCAGGAGTCGGCTCGTGCTTTACTGGAGACGACTCGGCCACTGTTCCAAATTTGAATTAAAGTGCATGCCTTGACTGGGAGTCGACTCGTCTTAACCTGGAGTCGACTCACCAACTTCTGGAGCTGACTTGGCAATTTCGGAGTCGGCTCATCCACTGAAGTCCGTGGATCCAATTTTGAATTTGATCCCCTCGAGTCGACTCGACTGTCCTGGGAGTCGACTCGAATCTCAGAGCCCGAACTTCCGATCCTCTGTCTTTTGGCTCACCCAGTCTTGGAGTCGACTCGAACTTCCTCGGAGTCGACTCGGCTCTCAGTTTCTGAAAGTTGGTCTTCTGCCTTTTGACGTGAAGCTATCGTGGAGTCGACTCGAGCTATCTGGGAGTCGACTCGAATCTCAGAGGCAGTAACTTGATCTTCTGTCTGTTGATGGTCGCGCAGTCTCGGAGTCGACTCGTGTATTGCGGGAGTCGACTCGAATCTCAGAGTCCATGAAATGCTCTCTGACTTTTTCTTTATGTACCGCTGAGAGTCGACTCTTGCTTTCTTTGGAGTCGACCTGCCAACCATCGGAGTCGACTCGCGTTCCACTGGAGTCGACTCGAATTTCAGACCCAAAAACTGCTCTCTGACTTTTCTGCCTGTGACTCCTAGGAGTCGACTCATACTTCCCCAGAGTCGACTCGAATTCCTCAGGAGTCGACTCGAAGACTATTCTTTCGAATTTTTCCTTTGATTTTACTCCTCCAATTTGAACCTTTTGAACTTTAAACTTGGGCCAATGAATTGTAGCTTTCTTCTAACTTTTCTTGAGAGCTTTTGGAGGCCTTCTTGTGTTCTTCCAACTTGCTATGTTCCTTGCAAAATAAATATCTTTCTCCTTGCAACATAAACATTAGTATCTATACTTCAAGGTTTTGTGATCATCAAAATCAATCTATGAATCAATCTTTGGGTCATCAGAAAGGAACCAACATGACTAACCATGAAGGACCCAAGAAAACTTGGGTACCTAAGGTTATATGATTTGCTTGTGTAGGAGTGTCTTGCAGCCAAGGTCAACAAAAATTGCTGGTACTTGGATAGTGGCTGCTCAAGACACATGACGGGTGACAAGGATCAATTCTTCACCCTTGAAGCTAAGAAGGGAGGTGCTGTGACTTTTGGAGACAATAACCAAGGTCACATCATTGGTATAGGTAAAGTACAAATTACCCCTTCTACTTTTATTGATAATGTTCGATATGTTGATGGTCTTAAGCATAATTTATTAAGCATTAGTCAATTATATAATAGAGGTTATAATGTTATGTTTAAACCATCACTATGCATCATAACAAACCCAAATGACAATAGTTTAGTTTTTAAAGGAATAAGACGTGGAAATGTGTATGTTGTAGACCTTGAGGATCTTGCCAAACACAACCCATATTTAGTTGTTAATGAAACTAAGGATAATGATGCTAGTTGGTTATGGAACCGTAAGTTAGGTCATGCAAGCATGGACACAATATCTAAACTAGTTAAAAGAGATTCTGTGATAGGTTTGCCAAAACTAAAGTTTGAAAAGAATAAAATATGTGAAGCATGTCAATTTGGCAAACAATCAAGAAACTCCTTTAAATCTATAAATTGTGTCTCTACCTCTAGACCTCTAGAACTACTACACATGGACCTATTCGGACCAACTAGAACCACAAGTCTAGGTGGAAATAAATTTGGTCTAGTTATTGTAGATGATTATTCTAGATACACTTGGGTTATGTTCTTAGCTCATAAAGATCAAGCATTTTCAGTCTTTAAGAAATTTCATAAGGAAGTAACAAATGCTAGAGATGCTTCAGTAATAGCTATTAGAAGTGACCATGGTACCGAATTTGAAAATCATTTATTTGATGAGTTTTGTCGTAAAAAGGGGATAATACACAATTTTTCTGCACCTAGGACACCACAACAAAATGGAGTTGTGGAGAGGAACCTAAGTACTTTTAGGAAGAAGCCGTCAATACTTCTTGTCATATATTAAATAGAGTTTTATTGAGACCTATTATAAAGAAAACACCTTATGAACTTTGGAAAAACAGAAAACTAAAAGTGAACTATTTTCATATTTTTGGATGTAGGTGTTTTGTTCATAATAATGGGAAAGATAATCTAGGAAAATTTGACTCTAAATCTGATGAGGGTATATTCTTGGGGTACTCCACAACTAGTAAAGCCTATAGAATCTTTAATAAAAGAACCCTAGTTATAGAAGAATCCATACATGTTGTTTTTGATGATTTTAGTGATATCACTTCTAGCAAGAGAGTTAATTTCGATGATGATGGTGAAATTCTTGAAGAGAAGATAGATGAGATGACATTACAAGATGATAATCAAAAATTAATTGGAAATACATCATCAAGCCAAGAGGCTATTATGGATCATGGGCTGACTAAGGCTTGGAGGTTTGCTCACGGGCATCCTAAGGAATTAATTCTAGATGATCCATCTCAACCTGTTAGGACTAGAGCATCACTTAGAAACTTAAACAATCATCTAGCTTTCGTTTCACATTTTGAGCCCAAACACAGAAAAAGCTGAAAAAGATGTAAATTGGATAAATGCAATGCAAGAAGAATTAAACCAATTTACTAGAAACAAGGTATGGAATCTAGTTGAAAGACCTTTTGAATATTCAATTATAGGTACCAAATGGATTTATAAAAATAAACTTGATGAAAATGGTATTGTAATAAGGAATAAGGCTAGACTAGTAGCAAAGGGTTATAATCAAGAAGAAGGTATAGATTTTGATGAAACCTTTGCTCCTGTAGCTAGACTTGAGGCAATTAGACTTTTACTAGCATTTGCATGCTCTAAGGACTTCAAATTATTTCAAATGGATGTAAAAAGTGCATTCTTAAATGGGTATATTAATGAGGAGGTATATGTAGAACAACCTCCTGGTTTTGAAATCATCAATACCCTAATCATGTATATAAATTGAACAAAGCACTTTATGGTTTGAAACAAGCACCTAGAGCATGGTATGAGAGGCTTAGCAAATTCCTATTAGAACATGAGTTCTCTAGGGGCAATGTAGATACAACATTATTTCTAAAGAAGAAAAACAAAGATATGTTATTAGTACAGATTTATGTTGATGATATTATTTTCGGTGCTACTAACAATCGCCTCTGCGAAGAATTTACTAACTTGATGCAGAGTGAATTTGAGATGAGCATGATGGGAGAGCTGAACTATTTCCTCGGGCTTCAAATCAAGCAATCTGAAGAAGGCATCTTCATCAATCAAGCCAAATACATCAAGGAGATGCTTAAGAAGTTTGATATGGAGGGGAACAAGTCAATCAGCACCCCCATGAGCTCATCATGCAAATTAGACCAAGATGAATCAGGTAAATCTGTAGATCAGAAACTATATAGAGGTATGATAGGATCTTTATTGTATCTTACTGCAAGTAGACCTGATATCATGTTTAGTGTTTGCATGTGTGCTAGATATCAGTCTAATCCTAAGGAATCTCATCTAATTGCAGTCAAGAGAATCTTTAAATACCTAATAGGAACTAAGAATATAGGATTATGGTATTCTAAAGAATCTAGCCTGAACTTAATAGGATACACAGATTCAGACTTTGCTGGATGTAAACTTGATAGAAAAAGCACCAGCGGGTCATGTCAATTCCTAGGAGAAAACTTAATCTCATGGTTTAGCAAGAAATAGAACTCGGTTGCATTATCTACTGCTGAAGCTGAATATGTTGCAGCCGGAAGTTGTTGTGCTCAAATCTTGTGGATCAAACAACAATTGGAAGATTATGGCATTAAACAAGATAAAATTTCCATTAATTGTGATAATACAAGTGCCATTAATCTAACTAAAAATCCAATTCAGCATTCAAGAACTAAACATATTGAGATAAGACATCACTTCATAAGAGATCATATACTGAATGGTGATGTGACACTTCAATTTGTTTGCACTGATGATCAATTAGCTGACATTTTTACAAAACCCTTAAGTGAAGAGAGATTTAGTGTGCTTAGGAGGGGATTAGGAGTGATTAATCCATCCTAGTGGTATTTTTCACTAGATTCATTGATTTTGATGATTAGATTGTGATTAATATAGAGTTTCTTTTCAATGATCATCAAATCAGATCATAATTTAGTGATTTTTCCTCATTCGGCACGAACATAGCATGATTTTTTGGGTGCGTGCCAGAGTTCGAGACGACTCGAGTAAGTTTCAGAGTCGGCTCGTAAGGGGGAGTCGACTCGCACTTTTACGGGAGTCGACTCGAGAACGATGGCAACAGAGGGGGAGTCGACTCGCATACAGTCGGGAGTCGACTCGAGGACAATAGGCGCATAAGGAGAGTCGACTCGCGCATATTTTGGAGTCGACTCGAGGTCGAGTCGACTCGTGACTCAGTGGAGTCGACTCGCAGTCGGGATCTGACTTTTTAACCCTAACTCCATCATTTACAAAACACTTCTATTCACCGCCGCCACTGTTCACAAGCCCTAGAGCCGACTCCTAGATCGTCTCCGGCCGTCCCTAAGCTTCTTCCCGTCGACCTTTCACCGTCCATTAGGGTTTTTATCCCATTCTAGGTCAAAATGCCTCGTAAAGCCGTTGTCCGGAAGAGGCCCCAACCCGCGTCCGGACCGAGCGGCGTTCCAAGGCTCGGAACGACCCCGCGAGGTCACAACCACCGGCTCGTTCCCCGCCGAGGGAGGTTCCCTCGAGGCCGTGCACCGGGAAGGCGGTCTCCACCGGGAGATATGTCGATTTCGACTATCTCTCCCGGGAGGGCTTTACTATAGGAGAGAGACTGCGGGCCCAGGGCTTAGAGTATTTCCTCACCTTAGATCTTCCCACATACCCTGGACTAGTTAGGGAGTTCTACGGTACCGTCCATAGGGGCGATGGGGGTATAGAGGGCACGGTAGCCGGTGTCCCATTATTCATTTCGCAGGATATCATTGCTCAGGTCCTCCATCTTCCCCAAGTTGGGGTGGCACCCGCACATCCTGAGGATAGGACTGAGGCCCTTACGGCCATTCTAGGGCATCCACCCCAGTCCCCCTTGGATGAGGTGTCTGCTAGCTCACTTCCAGTTGAGTTGCGGCTCCTCCTGAGCATCCTTTCTAGGTCCCTCTTCTCGAAGACTGGCCGCTTCGATTTTGTATCTGAGAGAGACCTAGCCCTTATGTTCTACATCCTCCAGGACACCCCAATCAACTTCTCGAAACTTATGTATCGATATCTCTGTGAGCCACTAGATAGACCTAGGCTCACCCTCCCCTATGGTATGATGTTCACTCTTTTGTTTAGGGAGGCCGAGATTCCTATTCCTGAGGGGGAGCCCTCTCGCGCATTGCGATGGACAGATCGCACGCGAGCGGAAACCCTACACAGGATGGGGTTTCGGAAGGTAGAGGGGACCTGGGTTAGGAAGTCTTCCACCTCCACACATACTACCAGACATTCCCCTAGTCCTGACCCAGACTCAGATTATCCTGACTTTTCCTCCACTTCTGCTCCCACCACCTCAGCCGGACCCTCCTCCTCAGCTCCACCTACTCAGCCCATGGAGGTCCGAATCGCTCCTGAGCAGCTCCGGGAGTTGCGGCAGGAGATAGTTAGAGATCTCCGGGATGACCTACTTAGGGAGCTCCGGGGTTCAGTGCCTGCTCCTTCTCCTGCACCTTCTTCAGCGTTGGTCCCTTTCCTGTCCGCCGTGGCTGAGATGACGGCCCATGTGCGGGAAGAGATCGACAATGTAAGGTTCCTGGTCCAAGCCCAGTTCCACAGCATGAGCGAAGTCTCGAGCACCACTCGGAAGATGCGCGATAACGTCCGACAGGATATGGGCACCACTACCCAGGGGGCCGAGCGCTTGGCGAATGTACTGATCGCCAAGTTGGACACACTGCAGGAGACCCTGACCGAGCTCTCCACCACACACAGCAGGGCCACTTCGGCCATTATCTCCCAGCTTGGGAATGTCACAGACGGGGTCACTCTCCTCATGGAGCAGAACAGATTGAGAGGAGGAGACACATCCTCGAGGAGACCCTAGCTGTTTTTGTTTTATTTTGACATGTACTTTTTGCTTTACTTATTGTATTCACAAATGTATTTATATATACATCAATACAATGAGTAGACATATTCATTTCAATTCTGTGTGCTAATTGATCTCTGCTTGCTTGTGTGTTCTATTCACTTCCTTTTTGATACGATGACAAAAAGGGGGAGAAATATGTAATAGATATTTAAAAGGAATATAGATATGTAAAAGGAATAAATGAAAATTAAAAAAAAAACTTTTAAAAACACACAATAATTTGTTCTTAGTGGATTTGATACCTCGAGGCTCATTATCTCTCTGTTGGGGCTCCTAATGGAGTAATCTCCAGAATCTATTCAAGGAATATTCGGAGATTAGTTGAATCCTACTCAAGAACAAATTGACAGATTTTCCCTCTAAAAACCAAATACTTAAGTTCAAAAACTTCAATGCATTAAAAGGAAATTCAAAGAATCAAAACAAAGTAGAATGCATATGTTGAGGGGGAGAATCTGAATTTTTAAGAAAGCTAAATCATTAAATATATATAAGCCAAACAATTAATTGCATGATATGAAGGCTTATATAATTTCAAATAAAAGGGGGAGCTTTAACTCCAAAATTTATTGTTTCATACCTTTCAAGCTTGGATAAATTAAATAACCAGACACTTGAATTCATTTATGAATTTTATTTTCCTGTTTATTGAGCAATTCACTTTACATATACTCAATGTTTTGTCATCATCAAAAAGGGGGAGATTGTGGAGTGATTGATTAAAACCCTATTTGATTTTGATGAGCTCAAAGCATTTGAGTATATCTTTTGTTTACTAATGAATTCAATTGAGTGTTTCAGTGAAAATCTTGTCTAAGTGTTTCAAGATTTGGTTCAAGATATTTTGATAAGTTAAGAAGTCAGTTTGAACCAAAGTCTGAGACTCGAGTCGACTCCGGGATATTACGAGTCGACTCCAAGCGTATCAGAATCACTGGCACGGACTCGAGTCGACTCCGGATCATTACGAGTCGACTCCGACTGAGAACAGACAGACGAACAGAAAGACTCAACTCAAAACCTGTCAGCGAGTCGACTCCTGAAGTGCGCGAGTCGACTCCGATGCTTACAGAGTCGACTCTGGAGTAGTATGAGTCGACTCCAAGGAGTTACAGACAGAAATGTCAGAGAGCGATTTTTGACCCTGAGATTCGAGTCGACTCCTGTGGAACGCGAGTCGACTCCGATGGTTGGCAGGTCGACTCCAAAGAAAGCGAGAGTCGACTCTCAGTGGTACACAAAGGAAAAGTCAGAGAGTAGTTTTCGGACTCTGAGATCCGAGTCGAGTCCCGCAATGCGCGAGTCGACTCCGAGACAGCGCGACCCCAAAAAGACAGAAGACCGACTTATTGTCTCTGAGAGCCGAGTCGACTCCCAGACAACTCGAGTCGACTCCAAGGCAGCGCTACACCAAAAAGACAGAAGACCGAATTATTGTCTCTGAGAGCCGAGTCGACTCCCAGACAGCTCGAGTCGACTCCAAGGCAGCGCTACATCAAGAAGGCAGAAGGCTGTGTTTCGGAAACTGAGAGCCGAGTCGACTCCGGAACAGTTCGAGTCGACTCCAAGACTGGACGAGCCAAAAGACAGAAGATAGGGAGTTCGGGCTCTGAGCGCCGAGTCGACTCCCAGGATTGTCGAGTCGACTCGAGTGGGCCAAGTTGAAAATTAGCTCCATGAATTTCATGGGATGAGCCGACTCCGAAAATGCCAAGTCAGCTCCAGAAGTTGGCGAGTCGACTCCGGGTTAAGTCGAGTCGACTCCCAGTCGAGGAGGTCACTTTAATTCAAATCCGGAACAGTTGCCGAGCCGACTCCAGAAAAGCATGAGTCGACTCCCGCTACAGCCGAGTCGACTCCAGATCGCGCGAGTCGACTCCGACCCCAACGGACATATTGTCAGGATGTGCAGAGTGTGCAGAACGGGCAGAAAAAGGTGTCTAACGGCTAGTTTCCGTGGGGGGTGGCTTAAATAGCCACAGAGGACTGTAGCAAGGCAGAGAAGCACTATTCCACTCAAAGAAATCAAGCATCCTATCTCTGCAAACTGGTTTTCAACAGAAAAGAAGGAAGAGCGCCATTAACTCCATCCAGCTACCTCTTCCCAGCATTTAAAAAAGTCTCCTCTTGCCTTCAAGTCGACCAGACATACAAGAGGAGACTCACAGTTCAAGAAGCCCTACTCTACTCCAACTCAAACGTGTTTGAGGGCTCTTAACTTCTCTCTAGTTTATATTGTTGTATATCTGCTTTTTAGAAGCTCTGTTTTTCGGTTTGTGTTTGTTCTTTCCATCTTATCTTTGCTTGATTCAATCAGGGGTTTGAATCAAGAGTGTGTAGAGGTTGGTTGGTGAGCTGAGGGTAAAACCAACGTGTAAGGGTTCGATTGTGATTCCGGAAAAACAATCGGGGTGGTTCTAGTCGGTGAGCTTGGGAAAACCGATCGAGTTCGTTGTTAGCTCGTAAAACAACAAGTTGGGTTGTGAGCTTGTAAAACAACCGGCTGTAATCCGAGGGGTTATAGTGAATTCCCAAGTGAGACTTGGGGAGTGGACGTAGGAGCAAGGGGATTGATTCATAGATTGATTTTGATGATCACAAAACCTTGAAGTATAGATACTAATGTTTATGTTGCAAGGAGAAAGATATTTATTTTGCAAGGAACATAGCAAGTTGGGAGAACACAAGAAGGCCTCCAAAGCTCTCAAGTTGAAAAAAAAGCTACAATTTATTGGCCCAAGCTTAAATTTCAAAGGATTCAAATTGGATGAGTAAAATCAACAGAAAAATTCAAAAGAACAGTCTTCGAGTCGACTCCAGTGGAATTCGAGTTGACTCCGGAGAAGTATGAGTCGACTCCGGAGAAGTATGAGTCGACTCCTAGGAGTCACAGGCAGAAAAGTCAGAGAGCAGTTTTCGGGTCTGAGATTCGAGTCGACTCCAGTGGAACGCGAGTCGACTCCGATGGTTGGTAGGTCGGCTCCAAAGAAAGCAAGAGTCGACTCTCAGCGGAACACAAGAAAAAAGTCAGAGAGCATTTTTGGGACTCTGAGATTCGAGTCGACTCCCGCATTGCACGAGTCGACTCCGAGACTCCGCGACCATCAACAGACAGAAAACCAAGTTACTGCCTCTGAGATTCGAGTCGACTCCCAGACAGCTCGAGTCGACTCCAAGACAGCTTCACATCAAAAAGGCAGAAGACCAAGTTTCGCAAACTGAGAGCCGAGTCGACTCCAAGGAAGTTCGAGTCGACTCCAAGACTGGACGAGCCAAAAGACAGAGGATCGGGAGTTCGGGCTCTGAGATTCGAGTCGACTCCCAGGACAGTCGAGTCGACTCGAGAGGACAAAATTCAAAATTGGATCCACGGACTTCAGTGGATGAGCCGACTCTGAAATTGCCAAGTCAGCTCCAGAAGTTGGCGAGTCGACTCCGGGTTAAGACGAGTCGACTCCCAGTCGAGGATGCACCATAATTCAAATTTGGAACAGTGGCCGAGTCGTCTCCAGTAAAGCACGAGTCGACTCCTGCAACAGGCGAGTCGACTCCTGATCGCGCGAGTCGACTCCGATCCCAACGGTAATATTGTCAGGAAGTGCAGACTGTGTCCAACGGCTCTATTTTTGTCTCTAACGGCTAGATTCTTGTTTCCACGCCATCTAAAGCTATAAAAACAAGAGGAGAGCTAGGGGAGAAGGCATAGAAGTGGGAGAGATCATCTAGAAAAGAGATCTCAAAGAGATTACAAAGGAAATCTCCCATAAGCACAAAAGGGCCATCCAAAACGAAATAGAGAGAAGAAGAGCAACCAAGTGAATCCGAAAGCTTCCTCTCCATCCGTGTGCTGCCTCGGGGATCCTCTACTTCATGCCAAATCAGAGGAGGATCAAGTAAAGAAGAAGCCGAGCTCCTCCATCTTCAAAAATTTGTTTGAGGGCTTCTCTTCACTCTATTTGTTTATATTGTCATATTTGCTTGTTTAAGAAGCTTTGATTTGTTTTTATTCTTTGTTTTAATATCTTGTAACTTGATTCAATCAAGGGATTGAATCAAGGAGTTAAAGGTTTGTTGGTGAGCCAAAGGGAAAACCAACGGTGTAAGGTTTGTTGGTGAGCCAAAGGGAAAACCAACGGGATTAAGGTTTGTTGGTGAGCCAAAGGGAAAACCAACTGTGTTAGGTTTGTTGGTGAGCCGAGGGTAAAACCAACGTGTAAGGGTTTGATTGTGAGCCCGGAAAAACAATCGGGGTTGGTTCTAGTCGGTGAGCCTGGAAAAACCGACCGAGTTCGTTGTGCGCTCGTAAAACAACAAGTTGGGTTGTGAGCTTGTAAAACAACCGGCTGTAATCGGTAGGATTATAGTGAAATTCCCAAGGGGTCTTGGGGAGTGGATGTAGGTGCTGGGGTGCACCGAACCACTATATGTCCTTTGTGTTTGTAATGCCTCTAGTTATTGTCTAACTAATACACTTACTTACTTAGATAAATTGCTTGCTTAATTCTTATCCGCACATCCTTTAGTTGCAAGCATATTTAATCAAGTCGAAGTCTATACATCAAACCCTTGCTAAGTTTAACTTTCACTGTGCTTCTATACAACTTAGCATAGTTAATCAAAAAGTTTTAGAAGTAGCATAAAAGTTTTGAAAGACCCAATTCACCCCCCCCTCTTGGCTTGTATCTACTGGGCAACAAGTGGTATCAGAGCAGGTGCTCTAAGTTTAATCATTGATCTCACGATCAAGAGCCAAAGATCATGACAACTCAAATAGATAGTTTTCTAGGAGAAGGACATTCAATTAATACACCTCCACTATTTAATGGCATAAACTATACACATTGGAAAATACGCATGCGCATCTTTATTCAATCACAAAACTATTACTTATGGAAAATCATAATAAATGATCTTCACATACTCTCTCAAACTTTTAATGAAAAGGACTTAGCACAATTGAATGCTGATGCTATGAACATATTATATTGTGCTATTCAAGAAACAAAGTTTAATGAAATTTCTGCATGCTTATCTGCTAAGGAGATCTGGGATACTTTAGAAAATATTTATGATAAATCTCAGATTAGCTCTCATGTGCTTCAATTACATTCTAACAATGAGACTGCAGAAAAAGGTGTTGAATCTCTCACCTCAGTCGAGTCGACTCCAAGTATTTCAGAGTCGACCCTCAAGATAACCGAGTCGACTCCAATAAGGTCCGAGTCGACTCCGAGGCAAATCAGCTTCCTAAAGACAAAGAAAAAGAGGAAGCAAGAAGAAAGGAAGAAAGAGATAAAAAGGAAGAAAGCCTTGACCAAGAAAGAGTCAAGCCAAAAAATAAAGGTTAGGAGCAACAATGATGATATTAGCTCCAAGAAACTACAAGAGGTAACTGACTTGTGCTTTATGGGACAAGAAGACAAGGTAAAATCTGAATCTACTCTTACCTCAAATGATTTTCAAGAAGAATTCTCTTATGATGAATTATTAAATGCTTTTCATGAGTTGTATAGTGAATGTAGAAAATTAACTGTAAAGAATAAAAATCTTAAGAAACTAAATTCTGAAAATGAAAGCTTAAGGTCATTTTCAGAAGAATTGATTCAGAAAAATCATAGCTTAATTAAAGAAAATCAAAACTTAAGTAAAGAAATTAACCAATTAAGATGTTTTATTAACAAATTCACTGTAAGTTCAGAAAGATTAAAAATGATGTTTGAAAGCCAACATGCTGATTTTGATAAATCAAAATTTAGCTTGACTCCTTCACTTAGCCATAAATCTCTAGAGAAAAAGGTTATCAATTTACCAAGCAAACCATTAAATAAGATAACTTATTTCAAAAATGAAAAGGATGGGAATAACAACTTTACCTATCGTTCTAGTATAATTAAATCAAATGGTAAAGTTATTACTATTAAACAGATATGGGTTCCAAAAGGAACCATATGTCCTAACTCTCAAGGACTCAAGCAAGCTTGGGTACCCAAAATGAGAAAATGAGGATGTACACATAGGTGTACCAAGGTACCTATGGAACATAAAGAAACTTAGAAAGTTATTAACAAAAAAAATAATAATGAAATCAGTAATTTTTGCATCTCATCATTATTTGTGCTTTAGTATTTGATATGATTTGCTAGTAGTGATCAATTTTGTGATATAAAAAATACTTTTGGAAATATAATCAAATCTCTTCATTTATAGTATACTTTACTCGCTATTGGATAAGTTGCTAAATGGTTAATCAATTTAATAACTCTATGAATTCTCTATATGCTTGATTGATAGTTATTATCCATGGCATTATTATTCATAGATATGATAATGTGTACTTGGTATGTTTTTGAATATATGCACTATGAATACCAAGATTAAAGAAACCATCTTTAGTATACAAAATCAACTCATGCTAGTATGCACTTAATCTCAAAAGACCTTGCCATAGGCTTACTTAGATTATCCTCTTAAAGGTCAAAGCTTCGCTATGCATGCTAACTAAGGAAACAAACCAAAAATAATTTCTAAATCTAGAGATGTTGTTTCCAACACTAATTTTTCAAAAGCTTACATTAACCTTGTACTTGGCACTCAAATTGAAATATTTTCTGTATTGGCACAAACTCACAAAAAGCGATCAAATGATAAAGGTTTGCAAACTATGAATCACGGCATAGTTTTGAAAACCAATTTTTGTGTTAAGTTGTGCACAGAAAATAATAGTGAATACAATTGTTTCTGCACCAAGAACACTATAAGTAAAATAGGATTAATAGAATCTTTGAAGAATTGAAAAAGGCAATGTTGTTTGATAGTCATCTACTTAAATGATTTTTAAAAGCTATCATCAATACTTGTCATACATATGACTTCTATTAGATCTATTTTTGATGAAAACTTCTTTTGATCTTCTGAAAAATAGAAAATGAACTATTGCGTATCTCTCATATTTTTCAGTCGTACATGTTATGCTTGATATGTTCTCTAGAAAAGTAATGCCAAATCTAATAAAGATATTTCTATCCTTGGATATCATTCATCAAGCAATGCATATAGAACATTCATGAAAGATTTTAGTTGCAAAAATATCAAGTCGTCTTATTCTCTATGAGACTAATGATTTACTGTCAAGATACTAAGATCAAATTATATATGGTTAATCTTTTACATATAACAATCTGAAAACTTGTTAATAATTATAACAAAATTGAGTTTTTTCAGAAATGTACTTAATGAAGAAATATTGATAACTACTAAAAGACTGAATCAAGAAAAGATGAAATAGATCTTGATTCTTGCATGATTAAAAGTAAAGATCACCACTATCATTTGCTTGACTCATGAGCTTTATATTCTGTCAAATGAATGTGTAGAATTCACTCCTATGTGGTTATTTCATTAAAAAGTAGATCTATGTTAAATAACCACCATATTTAAAAATTACACATTACATATATGATAAAGCAATATGTGATTTAAAACAAGCATCAAAAGCTTGATATATAAAAGCTTAGGTAACCTTGTTGATAGAAAGTAATAGTGATAAATCTATGCATCAAAAAGAAGAATCTATGATATCTTGCTTGCTCATAGCACACATTGATGGCATCATTTTTGTTCTACCAATGAAAATTTATATGAATAGTTATATTGCAAGGTGAGTTTGAAATATGATGAATGAATTAACATCTTCTCTCAAACTCCAAATTTAGACAAACAGAAAAGGGGATCTTCATTGACCAACGTTAGTCCACAAGAAAACTCTTATAGAAGATTGGCATGAAGAAGGTATATCTATGACCCCATCTTGTAGAATTCGAAAAAGATGAGAAAAGTAGATCTATTGTGTTAAAGCTGTATTGAAGCATGATAGAATAATTATTTTATCATACAGCTAGTAGATCAGATTGTACGCTCATTATGTGACCGTGTGCAAGACGTCAATCTAATTTTAATGAATCATATTTTATTAATAACCAATAAATCATAATCTGAATTTTGATAGAAACAAACGGTTAAGATAAATTGATTAAAACTTAGTTAACATATCTTACAGATAATTATCTTAAGCAAATAGAATCTAAACTAAATTGATTTGATCTTGATAAATCTATCTATTGCCTCACATGCTTGAACTATCTTTCTATCTCTTTAGTTCAAGTGATATGTGCTTGTTAATATTTAGGCAATCTCTTGAGTAAAGTGACTCAACATGCAACTATTGTTATATCTTATATTGAGTCATCTAATTAAAAAATATATATATGTTGGATGAATGCTTTGTATCTTAAAGAAACTAATGACCTTCCTTCAAGAAAGAAAAATGAGAAATTTCAACTTGAAGGATATCTTCATGTAAGATACACTAAACATTCACATGCAAACAAGAGAGAGGATCTTCTTCAGCCAAAAGTTCACACATAAGAAATCTAGTTTGGCTTGAAGAATATATAATGAATAGGTAATTTTAGATACCTTTCTCACAAATTAATTGAGCAAAGTCAATAACTTAAATCCTATTATGGCATGATTAAATTCTTTAATTATTAATTTTTGATATCATGTCTATATGTGTATTGACTGACTTATACTTTTAGAAATTGTTTCATGGTTTGCTCAATCTAAAATATTTCTATGGCTGTATCATAACCATGAAATACACAAGTATATGATTAAAACTCTGATTTAGAATGACTTGTGAGAAGCTACGAATTCTTGGGCATAATGAAAATAGTGTTTGCATGATATACCTCTATACGATACATTTCATTATTTCTTTATTCTGCTCTTTCATGTAGATTACTTGAGAATAACAAAAAGAGAGAGAGATAAAGAAAAGAAAATGGACATTGTTCAAGAGATGAAAAATCTGAGCAAAGGCAAGTACTTCAATCTTAAGGAAAAGCAAAACAAGCATAATATATTCGGCACATTTGGAAGGGATAAAATCTATAATTAATTACACTCAAACAGGGAGAGTTTGAAGTAAAGATTTTAACCTTCTATATTGCTCATCATAGGGATGGTGCCAATGGGGAGGCTAGTGGTAGTACTCGGCACTATTTGACCCAACTATTCGGTGTAGGGCATATTAGGGACGGCACAAGAGGGAGGCTAGTGGTAGTACCTCGTGCCCCTTCCCAACTCCACCGGATAGGGAGCAAATAGAGTATAGAGCATAAGAAAGTAAAAATGAAAGACAAAGTAAATGAAAGTATATAAGAAGAATCAAGTCTTTTTATCACTTGAAAACATAATTTAAGGATGAAATAAATGCAAGATAATATTTAAATAGGAGGAGTTTATTTGAAAAGAATTGATTTTGATCCTTGACATGCTTGTTCTTATTATTTTAATGTATGACTTAACACTTAATATAGTGTGCATATGGTATGATGTTTTGAATTATGGGTTCTCAATATTTTGTAATGCTCCATGCTTAGATAATTTAATTGAATGTTTGAAATACTGCATAAATTTTTGGGTATTATTGAAAAGAAATTTCAGATTTGTCGTTCACAATCATCTTTAAAATCTGAAAGTTAAATAAATTTGTAAAAAGGAGAAGAGAAAGATATCTCTATTTAGGCAGAATGAATTAATCTTGATCTATCTTTCTACTTGCCTAACTTTGATACATAATATCCTAATACTTGTTAAAATATCCTCCATTTTGTATCAAAACTCAAAATTAAATTCAAAGATTCTAAAAGTGCTCTAATGTTATTGAAATATGCGTTTTCAATCTTAATGATTTAAGATGAGCTATAATGTGGAAGATACATATCTCAAATTATGATTTTGAAAGCCTCAATTGAAAATCCTATGTAATTCAGAATCTGATTTTGTATACAAGCTTAGACTCAATATGATTTCTAAATAAAATCTTAATGTAAGAAAAACAGAATTAATTCTGATGCCTTTGGTTGATTGCTCCGATACGCATCCGAAACATATCATTTCTTATCTTCAAAGTGTACTAATATTGGTCCAAATGATGTGTCTTTCGATGATCTTGATTGCAAACAAAAATTTCTAAATATATGATCTTATTTTGATATTAAAAAGATTTATTGTGCTTCATGTATCCATTGCAGAAAAACTATAATTAAGAAATTGAGTTCTATAAATAGATATACTTCAATGATCATCTATATGTTTTTCTCTCCTACATTATTAAAGACTTCCATCAATAGAGTGAATGATCTTAAAACTAGAAATATTTCAGTTCACTCAAATGACTCTAAAAGAAAGAAAATGTAAATGCTTTTGAAAGAAATTAAACTTCAAATGAATCATTTTCTGATTAATATTTCTATACATTTTCTCTAAGATTAAGAGAAAGCATAACTTGTTCGTAAAGGATTAGAAAGAGTAATTACTACAAATTTTGGAATAATACTAGATTACTCTACATTCTTGATATTACAGAATTTCAGTGTTATTCACGTTTATCACCAAAAATCTGAAATTCAACAATTAAAATGATTAAAGAAGAATGCATCTTTTGAGGGGGAGCTTCAGATATTCAGTATCTTTTTTTATGGATTGTTTTTAATGAATCTCCTTATATTGCACGACTTGCTTTAATTATATAATGAGTTTATACCTTGAGATGAGTTCTATAAAGGCTGTCTTATCTCAAACCTTGAGTCTTATGAAAATGAGCTGAAACTTATAGAAAATATATTTTTGAGATTGACAATTTTATTGAACATTATCTTCAAATTCTAAACTCTTAAATGGAATGATCAATAGAGGGGGAGAAAGAAAATTTCAGAAGGAGAGGTCTCACGGAACTTAATCGCGTATATCTATAACTAAAGAAGAGAGGAAGAATACAAAATGAAAAATGATCCTAATACTCTCCAATATGTATCATCTGAAATTTAATCTGAAAATCTTTATGATACACCTTGAGGCGTGTTATTTGGTTAGTATATCTTATGCATAAATCATGAACCAAATTGCAAGTTGAGCTTAAAGAGCCTCTAACTTAATGAAAAAGGGGGAGAATAACGTGTAAAATTTTTTTGAGCATCTTTTAGAAAACCTATTTTGATATTCACTAATGAGTCCTACTTGACTTGATCTTTAGAACTTAAATTGTGTGCCAATTCATATTTTTATGTATCAAATTGTGCTTACTTTCTAAAGAAATAAAAGAAAGTCTTTAAAAGAGCTCTAAGATGTATCAAAAAATTGCATGATTTCATATTTTGGTATTTGTGCTCCAATGCTCTTATTATCATAGAAGAACTTTGAAGTCATAGAAGAATTAATGATCCAACATGATGATATGTCTTTCACATATATAAGTTTTGATCTTTTACTCTGAAACTTAATTAAATTGCTCTCAAAATACTTAATAGATTGGGCAAAAGGTCTTAAATGAACAAGCTTTCATACTTATTGAAGAGGTTAGATTTCCACTCATGTCTTGAATTAACCTAAGGAAGATTCCACCTACACTTGATTAGAAAACTATCTGTGGTATCAAATTAGAAAACCTCTTGAATTCATACTCGATGTGTTCTGCTCTGATCTTTGTGCTTAATGTTTCACTATCTTTTTGATGTTGTCAAAAAGGGGGAGAAATATCTAAGTATATGCTATATATACTCATAATGCTTTATTACTTTGAATTGAATACAAATCAGCTTAAAATTTAAATATGTTAATTGTGTTAAGCTGATTAAATCTAAAGCATTATCATGAAGCATGTTTTTACATATATATGTTTTCTACTTCATGCAACTTAGCTATGTATTACTTCTAGAAATCAATATCTTTTATATTGCATATACTCCAAGTTTTGTCATCATCAAAAAGGGGGAGATTGATGACCCAAAGATTGATTCATAGATTGATTTTGATGATCACAAAACCTTGAAGTATAGATACTAATGTTTATGTTGCAAGGAGAAAGATATTTATTTTGCAAGGAACATAGCAAGTTGGGAGAACACAAGAAGGCCTCCAAAGCTCTCAAGTTGAAAAAAAAGCTACAATTTATTGGCCCAAGCTTAAAGTTCAAAGGATTCAAATTGGATGAGTAAAATCAAAAGAAAAATTCAAAAGAACAGTCTTCGAGTCGACTCCAGTGGAATTCGAGTCGACTCCGGAGAAGTATGAGTCGACTCCGGAGAAGTATGAGTTGACTCCTAGGAGTCACAGGCAGAAAAGTCAGAGAGCAGTTTTCGGGTCTGAGATTCGAGTCGACTCCAGTGGAACGCGAGTCGACTCCGATGGTTGGTAGGTCGACTCCAAAGAAAGCAAGAGTCGACTCTCAGCGGAACACAAGGAAAAAGTCAGAGAGCATTTTTGGGACTCTGAGATTCGAGTCGACTCCCGCATTGCACGAGTCGACTCCGAGACTCCGCGACCATCAACAGACAGAAAACCAACTTACTGCCTCTGAGATTCGAATCGACTCCCAGACAGCTCGAGTCGACTCCAAGACAGCTTCACATCAAAAAGGCAGAAGACCAAGTTTCGCAAACTGAGAGCCGAGTCGACTCCAAGGAAGTTCGAGTCGACTCCAAGACTGGACGAGCCAAAAGACAGAGGATCGGGAGTTCGGGCTCTGAGATTCGAGTCGACTCCCAGGACAGTCGAGTCGACTCGAGAGGACAAAATTCAAAATTGGATCCACGGACTTCAGTGGATGAGCCGACTCCGAAATTGCCAAGTCAACTCCAGAAGTTGGCGAGTCGACTCCGGGTTAAGACGAGTCGACTCCCAGTCGAGGATGCACCATAATTCAAATTTGGAACAGTGGCCGAGTCGTCTCCAGTAAAGCACGAGTCGACTCCTGCAACAGGCGAGTCGACTCCTGATCGCGCGAGTCGACTCCGATCCCAACGGTAATATTGTCAGGAAGTGCAGACTGTGTCCAACGGCTCTATTTTTGCCTCTAATGGCTAGATTCTTGTTTCCACGCCATCTAAAGCTATAAAAACAAGAGGAGAGCTAGGGGAGAAGGCATGGAAGTGGGAGAGATCATCTAGAAAAGAGATCTCAAAGAGATTACAAAGGAAATCTCCCATAAGCACAAAAGGGCCATCCAAAACGAAATAGAGAGAAGAAGAGCAACCAAGTGAATCCGAAAGCTTCCTCTCCATCCGTGTGCTGCCTCGGGGATCCTCTACTTCATGCCAAATCAGAGGAGGATCAAGTAAAGAAGAAGCCGAGCTCCTCCATCTTCAAAAATTCGTTTGAGGGCTTCTCTTTACTCTATTTGTTTATATTGTCATATTTGCTTGTTTAAGAAGCTTTGATTTGTTTTTATTCTTTATTTTAATATCTTGTAACTTGATTCAATCAAGGGATTGAATCAAGGAGTTAAAGGTTTGTTGGTGAGCCAAAGGAAAAACCAACGGTGTAAGGTTTGTTGGTGAGCCAAAGGGAAAACCAACGGGATTAAGGTTTGTTGGTGAGCCAAAGGGAAAACCAACTGTGTTAGGTTTGTTGGTGAGCCGAGGGTAAAACCAACGTGTAAGGGTTTGATTGTGAGCCCGGGAAAACAATCGGGGTTGGTTCTAGTCGGTGAGCCTGGGAAAACCGACCGAGTTCGTTGTGCGCTCGTAAAACAACAAGTTGGGTTGTGAGCTTGTAAAACAACCGGCTGTAATCGGTAGGATTATAGTGAAATTCCCAAGGGGTCTTGGGGAGTGGATGTAGGTGCTGGGGTGCACCGAACCACTATATGTCCTTTGTGTTTGTAATGCCTCTAGTTATTGTCTAACTAACACACTTACTTACTTAGATAAATTGCTTGCTTAATTCTTATCCGCACATCCTTTAGTTGCAAGCATATTTAATCAAGTCGAAGTCTATACATCAAACCCTTGCTAAGTTTTTCACTGTGCATCTATACAACTTAGCATAGTTAATCAAAAAATTTTAGAAGTAGCATAAAAGTTTTGAAAGACCCAATTCACCCCCCCTCTTGGCTTGTATCTACTGGGCAACAGGTTAGCTCCGAACCACTATAAATATTGTGTTTGTGATTGCTTGTGTCTCTCTCTCTCACTCTCATTTCACTCACAGCACATAGCAACTAATTAATCATCTTGCAAAAGTATTAATTAGTCATCCACAAACGTTTTAATTGCAAAATTATTTTAAAACCCAATTCACCCCCCCTCTTGGGTTGTCTATCTGGGCAACAAATTATCACATATAGAGAAATTACAGGGTGTTATTATATAAATACGTTGATCAGCAACTGATTGCCCTTTTCTCTTGCTTGGCCTATTCGGATCAAGTGAGGTAAGGTACTGAGGACAATTCCTCTTTTAATGTCCCTGCTTCTTACAATAGAAGCATTCTGCCTCACTTTGATCATCCTTAATCTTTTTGGTCTGACTATGCTGAGTTTTCAGCTTTCTATACCAATTATTGAAGTTGGGACCAGTCAACTTGTCATTATCCAATAATGAGCGAAGTGACAAACTTGTGGCCATTTCTACATAAAAGAAAATTTGGCTATTAGTATATGAATTTACTAAACACAATAGACTTGGACTTTAGTCTAAAGATACTCCTACTATTTTATACAAATTGGTAGCCTCTACCTCCAATTCAAAAAATTACTCTTAATTCTTTAGTGGGCACTAGAACCCAATCAATCGCATATGGGCCCGAGTGTGGCTCGGCCAACCCATATGCACCTATTGGTAGGTTCTAAACCAGTTGCTTCACTAAGCAACTTCTAGTGATAATTTTGCTTTAGGTTCTTCGGCAGGCGTGTGGCGCCTCCACCGAATACCCTAGTCAGGTCCAACCATTAAATGATAGGCTTAAGTCTAATCAACTAATAGACGACCAAGCCCGAGTGTCGCTCGGCTCACCTGACCGCCTATTGAAGGTATACTTAACTCATCATATATTGAATGACAATTCCAATGCTTGATAAGTACCAGGAATGTCGCGCCTCCAATAATTATCAAAATATTGGACTCATTATCACCCAATTTAATGGGAGGCTGTAACCTAGTTATCCCTATAACTATTTTATTTTAAGGACCTAATAATTTTAAAGGATTTCATAATTAGGATAGATGAGAAGATCCGGTTAGTCTAATTTCTCCCACTGACTTTACCAAATCAGATTAGACTCAAACCGGTTAAGGAGGCACCTAAATCAATCAAACTGATTTTTCTTATAGGCATGGGCTAACTCGAATCATTAAGTGATCCAATCAAAATGTGATTGACCATGTCGGCCAGGTAAGTGAGATCGGTGGAAGGGATATGCCATTATCTCGACAAAGACGAATCAGTGAGAGTAGCTCTCAATTAAAAACCACCGGTCAAAACTGCCAAACTTACCTTAGACACCGACTGATTAATCAATTTCGATTTGATTACTCAAATGACTCGGGCTACACCTCTGAGCCTAAATCAAGTTCCATCTTGGTCTAATCAAAGACATGGACTTGATCCATTTACAACTATTGTAAATTGACCTAGAATTTTCTTGACCTAATCTAGTTACTACTTAATTAGATTTGATCAATTAATTCTATTTGTCCATGTATGATTCTAACCTTAGGTCTAACCCAATCCTAGGAACTTGATTCAAGCTAACCCATATGCCCAAAGAATTATGCAATGTCAATTAATTGAGTTACAATTCTATTTCATAACACTTAATTCTCAATTAAATTTAGACTTATGAAAGTTTTGATCATTGCATATTTCTTTTTAATTACATATTAATTACAATCTTTCAGTTCTTAGAATATATTTTCAGATCTGAGTTTTTGTAATTAATCATATGTAATCAGATTTAATTCATATTTAAGTCATTATGTTTTATGTTCATGCATCACATATACATAACAACATGAATTAATACAAACAACATACATCTTATGTATTTATTTTTGCACTTTTATTTTCAGATCTGATTTGTTCATTAAAATTAGAGATCATATGAATCATAAATTTTATTTAGATCTAATCTAAACAATATTATGATTTCAGATTTATTTATGTTACAAATCTTAACACAAACATGCATCATATGCATCCAAAATTTCAGATCTAGTTAATCATGCATAATCAGCAATTAAATCAATCATAAAAAATACTTTAGATCTAATCTAAGCATGCTCATAATTTTTTAAATTTAATTATAAAAATTAAAACATAAAAGTTTAAACATGAACCTGGCTCTGATACCACTGAAAGTGAATCCTAGGTTCTTTGGTGTTAAGCATGCTGATTTTTTTTTTAAAACCATGGCTGAACCTGATCGGGTTGCCTACGTACCCCTTCATAAGGAGAATCAAGCCATACGTAGTTCTTTTTAAGTTTCAAAAATGCAGCGAAAAAATTGAATCAAACAATTTAATTCATGCATGCTTACAAGATCAAATCTAGAAATCAACACCTTAAGAACACATAGGATTATGCCGAAATCGTTTAAACAATTATGCTAAAACTTTCATGCATGATTAACTATCAGATCTAAAACTTAAGAACTCTATTCCAATTAATCTCCAAATATCCATCGAATGAATTCTGGAGATATCTGCGTGAGGAGCCCCAAAAGAGGGTAAAACCTCGGAGAATCGGACCTAGATCTTGACACCATAATAAATGATTAATGCTAGATTAATACCTTTTATGATGGATGAAAGTTGTGGATCTGATCCTTGACTTCGCAGCCACGCACACGAATGGCCTCTACGAGAAGTACACGCGAAGTTTCTGAAGAGATCCAATCCTGCGGAAATGCTAGCTTGCGCAAAATTTCTTGAGGCTGAAATTTGATCTTCCCAACGCTATTAACTTTTGAACCGTCTTCTTGGAAGAACTTGGAGAAAAGGTTTGGAGGGATTGAAGAGGACTTAGATCTGATCTAAAGACTCTGACCCCTAACACTAATGGTGCAATGGACTTAGAGGAGAAAGAAGTCGGCTAGATTGAATGCAGAATTTTTCCATGCATGAACTAGGGTTCCTCTCTTTTATTTTCCCTCTTTTTTTTCTTTTTCTCTCTTTTTTCCTTGAATTCGACCACCAGCTAATGGAGGTCCTTTTAATGTTGCTATCCCCTCTAACTTCATGTCAACCATCCCATATTTGTGGAGGATTTTGTGGGGCTTTGAATTTTGAATTCAAAATTCAAGTTCATGTGCCATTACATGATGAAGCTTGATCTAATCTAAACCATTCATCATGTTGCCACTTTCTTCTTTCAATTTCGAAATTCCCATACCCCTAATCATATTAGAGGGTCACGTGGTGATTTTGTGATGATTAAATTCGAAATTCAACCTTAATTAGAAGTGGGATAAAGATAAGGATGACATATGCCATGAAGAGAGAGAATTTGATCTTATCCAATTCTTTTCATAAATTTATCTTTCTATTTCGACCCATGTAATGATGAAAGAGGTCTTTGATGTTGCCAAGTGTCCCATGGCACCATTAAATAAATTAAATTAATTTTTAATCATATTAAAAATCAATTTATAGCGCCATGCATGGATATGTGACAAGTGGATTTCAAGATCCGAACAGTTTCAAATCAAACCCATTTAATTTAATTAAATACTAATAATTAGAATGATCCAATTACCATGGGTTGAACCTAATCCAATTAGTTCAATCTCTAATTAAGCACAAATTTAATCTAATTTACTTTGGTCAACCCGTCCTCTTGATTCAGACCTAATCCAATCAGGTCAAAAATCCTGATTGAGCCCAGAATTGAATCTAATTCAATTTGGCTCATGCTTAGTCTAATTACTCAATCCAATTGAGTTCATTAGCAATCTAATTACTAATTAATCCTTTGATAATTACTTTAATTATTTTATAAGATAATTTGCCAATCAAATTGACCAAATTACCCCTGAATGATTCTTAATCATTCATCAGCCTTCTTGATCAATCAAGAATCTTCTATGCGTGTGACCTCATAGGTTCGAACCTAAGCCGGTAGTATAGGAACGACATCCTACACTAATCGATGTGACCATCTAGCAATGGTACCCGACGTCCGGATAAGCCGAATATATGCGAAGCAAATATTCTGGAACCCTGAACTATGGTTACTGTATAATTCAATTTCTTTGACTCCTAATGCCAGGATGACTTAGAGCTCACTGTCAACCCTATAATTAGTACATCCATTATGTGATTAACTTTAGATATCCTATGACTCCTCACTGGGATTACCCTGGCCAAGGTTTTGCTAAATTAATCATAAGACATTATCTCCAGTTTTCAGGAGAGGTCAATTCCATCTCGACTCACAACTGACTATGCAAGTACTTGACTGCACCCAGTGACCTTCCATCACTGCATTAGAAATTCAGGTAATCCGGTACCAAAGTATAATGAGTTGCTTGCTAGTCACATGTTGCGGTCTCAGATCATAGGGCCAAACTTATACCCATATCCACTCGGAACATCTCTTGACAGTAGAGCGTTCCGGAATTGGTCACGTTCAGTGAAATGTACTCCTACACTTCACCTGTGTGGCATACCAGTATCTCCACATCCCTTGGTTAAGAGGACAACCAACGTATATGTCACACAACGACCTAATCTCGATAATGCTGTCGTCCTTGTAACAACATATCATTTGGTCGCGAACTAGTTTAAGGACTCGAACATAAATCCTCCTTTATCATTAATAAGTCCTAAGGACTTCATCATATAAGAGTTCATTTGAAAATGTAAAATGATGAATAATGCCAAAAAAAAGACTTTATTGATTTGTCAATTCATTTACAAAATTCAATCATCAACATGCTGATGATTGACATTTAGGATATAATTCCCAACATCTACTGCATCACATGATCAACAAAATGTTCTTCTCGAAGACAGAAAAATTTGATCATGTTTCAGAACGGGATATACTAGTAATGCATCATATTCTACAAAGACTCCCACTGAACCTACCCTGCCCGATGCTTAGATCATGGAAGCTCAAGGACAGAGAAAAGGAGCTTCACTTCCTTATGGTATGGTCTTAACTCAAGTCTTCTGTTACTTTAATGTAAATCTAGAAAGGGAGACCAAGAAGGAACTACTGTCTTCTGATGTTTACAATGACAAATCACTGAAAAGGATGGGATTTGACAAAATGGAGGAAAAATGGACTCATAAAGGGAAGGGAATTCAAGATGAACGTGGTCAAGACACTTGTTGCCCAGAGATGGTCACCCAAGAGGGGGGTGAATTGGGTGTTTTAAAAACTTTTGACTAATTAAAAATAAAACACACGAATATATGCACTAAAGTAAAGAAGGAGGAATGAGAAAGGTCAATCGCAAACACAAGGTTTTATAGTGGTTCGGAGCTTCCACTGCTCCTACATCCACTCCCCAAATCACCTTTGGGAATTTCCACTATAATCCACGATTACAGTACGGTAGTTTTGCGAGTTTACTACCCAACTCGTTGTTTTACACCGGGCTCACAACAAACCCTAAAACTCCCAATTTCACTTAGGCTTGGGACGCCTTTCCCTTGTTCCAAGTCCCTTGACTGGAACAAGCACCACAACGAAAGAGTTTACAAAAGAAAGGAAAAGCTCTAAAAAGCAAATATTGCAATTATGAACAATAGAATCTGGAAGAATCCTTTTGCCGTTGGAAGCGTGGGAGATATTGATTCTTCCGATGTGGAGCGCGTAGGATTGAGTGTGAGCTTTGAATCCCAAGCGCACGAGAGTGATTGAGCTTGAAATCACTTGGGAAGCTTGAAAACACTTGGTTTCTTCACTTGAATGCACTCACTCCCTTGAACTTTTCTTTCTTACTTCTCTCTTGAATGATCTAGCTTTGGGTTGGTGAAGAGTTGTTGAGAAGCACTTAAGAGGTCCCTTTTATAGCCCAAAAAGCAAATATAGCCGTTAGAGACAAAGAAAGAAGGATTTGAAATTCAAACCAAACCTGAAAAGCTGTCAGTCGCGTCCCAGTCACTCCGGAGACGTCTCCGCTTCAACGGGAGACGTCTCGGCTACAAGATTCTACTTTTTCCGTTGTCTGGGGTCGACTCGGCACTTTCAGGGGACGTCTCGGCTTGTTTGCACTTTTTGAATGGGGACGACTCCGCTGATCTGGGGACGACTCCGCTTCTTTATCTCCGAAGAACATGTCCTTTGGAATTTCCTGAGAGAGTCGACTCCGCTCCTTCAGGGGACGTCTCGGATTGTCTGCACTTTATGCATGGGGACGACTCCGCTGTCTCAGGGTCGACTCCGCTTCCTTATCACCCAAAAAACCATTCTCTGGAAAACCCTGAGAGAGCCGTCTCCGCTATCTTGGGGACGACTCGGGAAGTCTCCTTTTTACTTGCGGGGACGACTCGGCTTACTGTGGGGACGTCTCGCGCATATCTCTTGAAAACTGCCTTTCTGCCGCCACTAAGAGAGTCGACTCCGCTACTGAGAGAGTCGACTCCGCTAACGCGGGGACGACTCGGCAGGTGTCGGGGACGTCTCCAAGTGTGCCGGTTCTTCCTGTTTGTGCCAGAGACGTCTCTGAAACTATCCGGAGACGTCTCGGCTGTCCCTGATCTGTTTTCTTTAACTCAAAATATTCTTTAATAAATTCATAAAAATTATGGGAACTTGCCTAGACATTTCTTAACAATATTCTTAATAAGACACATGAATTCCTCAATTAAATTGTTAAGATATAATAGAATTTTACTCTAGTGTTTTGTATTCATCAAAATCTATTAGGGGGTCAACAATCTCCCCCTTTTTGATGATGACAAAACACTGAGTATATGCAAAATTTGAGATTTAAACATATACACAGTATTTGATCAGATGTACAAGTATAATGTTTTGATTAGAACTAGATACAATGTGCATCACTCAAAGTATTCAATTTTCAGTTCTTTCCTTGTGCATAAGATTGATCTTTATAGTTCTTAAATGATTTTAGCATATCAACTGAATTTGAATCAAGTTAAAATGAAGTATTGATGCTGAGGATAATTGAAAGCTAGATTCTTTTTGACTCCCCCTTTCTTTTCCAGAAGGGCAATTATCTTAAGGTCAATATTCTTCAATTTTATCTTTTCTAAATCAACTTTGAAGTATGATTATAAATTTTGCATTCCATATTCAATATCCATATATATAACTGCTCCCCCCTTTCACTATCTCTACATTCAATATCTACTCCCCCTTTTTGTCATCAACAATGAAGGGGACAAATTATTTCTATATTCAATATATTCAGTGTTCATTTTACTCCCCCTTTGATATTCAGGTTGTGCTCCCCCTGTTTCATATGCTTTGATACGTTGTGCCAAATCTGAATACTTAATGTATGTTATGAGATTCTTATGACACATCAAGAGGCACATTCACATTCATAGAAACACATACATAGAGTTGGCAATATACACAGTTTTCAAAAGGGATTGTATTCATGTATCATTGTGAACCTTTGAAGTCAGTACATAGTCAAAAAGAAGAAATCATTACAAGTATTGATTTCTAATACAAAAGTGTTTCAAAAATAGCCTAGGATTTACAAAAAGAAGATCCAACAAGATATCCATCATCGGCGACGTTGCTCATGGGCCCTACCAGCTGTATTTTGTTCATAAACCTTACAAGCTGCATCTATGAATGTGTTGATGGAATCCATGAGGGTCTTAAATTGATCTCCCTGTGACTTGTGGAAACCTGCCACAAGTGCCTCAAACTCTATAGTTGCCATTTCAATTCTTCCTCTGAGTTGGGCAACTAAGGTGCTCACATTGCCATCTGGTTTTGTTAGCTCTTTAAGACTCTTGGAAATGCTCTTCAAGCTGTCCTTGAGCTCTAATGATCTGATGGTTTGGGTGGCACCCACACCAATTATTTCTTGTGTTGTAGCTTCAATTTGACTTCTAATATCCTTCATCTCTTGTAGAAGCCCTTCATGTGAAGCTCTGATGGGGGCCAACTCTGTGGAGATCATGGATCTCATCTCCTCCCTCATCTGCTGGCAAATGGCAGATGCTAAGGTGCGCATCTGATCCTCTGACAGAAAGGAGGGCCCACTAACTGGAGGAGGTGGTGGCATGGATGTGGAAGGTCCAGCTGAGCTGGAGGGAATATCAGGGATATCCATGTGGCTAGGTGGAGGAGAGTGATGGTCAGACTCATGATGTGGGATCTCAGGCTCTAGGATTTGGATTTTTCTCTTTGGTACCTTGACCCACGATCCATCTATCTTATGAAATTCCATTCTTCTCATTGTGCCCTCATTGTAATAGTCGGTGTTTCTCAAGGGCTTTGCAGGTTCATTTGTTGGAATGGGAACCTTGAAGTGTTTAAAGATTAAGGTAAAGATCATGCCATAGGGTATACTAAACCTAGAATACCTATGACATAGGGCAATATAATTTAGCATGAGTCTAGGGAGGTTTAGAGGGATCCCTAGTAGGATGTGGTGCATTATAACTAAGTCTCGCTCCGAAACAAAATCGAAGCGACCGGTTTTAGGAAATAGGACCCGGTTGACAATACTTAAGAGAAGTCTCATCTCTGCATTTAGGTCCTGGGAATTGACAACATCAAGAGGGCCGCAGTCCTCTCTTCCTAAAAGTAAATTTAGGGCTGACTCCCTTTGGGGATGTGAGGTTGGAGCCTCACCGTCCCTAGGAATTTGTAAGACAGTAGATAGGACATCTTCATTGACTTCTACTAATGTCCCTTGGACATATCCAGTGTACCCTAGGTCCCCTAAGGCCATATTGCTAAAAAGTTCTCTAACTAGGCCGGGGTAGGTCGAGGTATTGAGGGTACAAAAGTGTTCCCACCCTTGGGCTCGGAGTCTCTCTCCAATAGAGAACCCCTCATGATCTAAAAAGGAGAAATCTATGTACCTTCCTGTCGTGACTGTGCGATTTGCACAGGAAATAGTCGTGGTTGGCGGAGCAACCGGAGGAGACGGCGCGGAGGGTTCTTCCCGTCGTTCCTCACCGTCGGCCGCTACCCTAGGTCGCCTTCCACGGGTCGTCCTAGCCTTCTTTGGTGCCATGGATGCTAGGGTTTGTGATGTAGAGCAAACGGAGGCTAGGATTTGAGGTGGAGAGCAAATGGAGGCTAGGGTTTTTCGTTTTGGTCGGAAATGAAGGAGAAAGCTCGAGTCGGCTCGAGCGATTTCGACCTATTTAAAAAGCCCTCCTTCGGTCCCCGAGACGTCTCCGCGACTAAGGCGAGACGTCTCCCCTGGGGGGACGTCTCTGCGATTTGCCAGAGACGTCTCTGGCACTGAAAAATTTCAGACTGAATTCTATCTTCTCCCAATTTTTGTTTAATCACCCTAATCAACATGATTTTTTTGATAAACTTAGAGTGAATTTGTTTGTGATCCTCCCCCTTAATGATACATCCTATAATAATTTGATAATGATTTTTGAATTATTAATATTGAAATGAGGAGTGTTTGACCAAATTTCGAATACCTATGAAATAGGCTCTGAAAATATCTCCATGAAGAGTCCAAGGGAGGGTAACCATCCTCCGGAAAGTCAAACAGTTCGTCATTTAGCTTAGATGAATTCATGTTTTCACTTATGTTTACCTTGAGGTTGATTATTAGTTTGAGTAGCAAAGCAATGCAATACAAATTCAACTCATTTGCTAGGATCATACAAGCTCAAGGCATTCCTTAAGAAATTGAATCTTTCTTTACAAAGGGGCTTTGTAAAGATATCAGCTAATTGATTTTCAGTACATACATATTCAATCATCACATCATTTTTCAGCACATGATCCCTAATAAAATGATGCCTAATCTCTATATGCTTTGACTTAGAGTGTTGGACAGGATTTTTTGTTAAGTTAAATGCACTTGTATTATCACATTTAATTGGTATATTATCCATTTTGATACCGAAGTCTTCAAGTTGTTGCTTAATCCAAAGAACTTGGGCACAACAGCTTCCAGCTGCAATGTACTCAGCCTCAGCTGTGGACAAGGCAACTGAATTTTGTTTCTTGCTAAACCAAGAAACCAAATTGGCACCCAAGAGTTGACATGTGCCACTTGTGCTTTTTCTGTCGAGTTTGCACCCGACAAAATCAGCATCGGAATAAGCAATTAAGTTTATGTCAGATTGTTTAGAATACCATAAACCTACATTAGATGTCCCTACTAGATATCTAAATATTATTTTAACAGCTTGCAAGTGTGATTCCTTAGGACATGCTTGGTATCTAGCACACATACAAACACTGAATAATATATCTGGTCTACTAGCAGTAAGGTAAAGTAGAGAGCCTATCATACCTCTGTACAATTTGCAGTCTATACTTTTACCTTTTTCATCTTTGTCAAGCTTGCAACTTGAGCTCATGGGTGTGCTGATTTCCTTTGCATCCTTCATCTTGAATTTTTCCAGCATTTCCTTGATGTATTTGGACTGACTGATGAAGATGCCTTCCTCTGATTGTTTTATTTGTAGCCCAAGGAAGAAGTTGAGCTCACCCATCATGCTCATTTCAAATTCTCCCTGCATAAGCTTGGCAAACTCTTGACAAAGACTATCATTAGTAGCACCAAAAATTATATCATCCACATAAATTTGTACAAGCAATAAGTCATTTCCTTTTCTTTTAATAAAGAGGGTTTTGTCTACATTTCCTCTCTTAAATTTGTTCTCAATTAGGAAATTGCTTAATCTTTCATACCATGCCCTAGGAGCTTGCTTAAGTCCATACAATGCTTTATGCAATTTATACACATAATCTGGATGTAAGTGATTTTCAAAATCTGGAGGTTGTCCTACATAAACTTCCTCCATTATATAGCCATTTAAGAATGCACTTTTTACATCCATTTGATAGAGTTTAAAATCCATGAAGCATGCATATGCTAAAAGCAGTCTAATAGCCTCTAACCTAGCAACAGGAGCAAAAGTTTCATCAAAATCTATTCCTTCCTCCTGATTATATCCTTTGGCCACTAGCCTAGCTTTGTTTCTTATTACTATTCCATCTTCATCTAGTTTATTTCTATACACCCACTTGGTGCCTATAATTGAAACATTAGGGGGTCTTTTCATTAGAGTCCAAACTTCATTTCTTTCGAATTGGTTTAATTCCTCTTGCATAGCATTCATCCAATTATCATCTTTTTCAGCTTCTTCTAGTGATTTAGGCTCTATTTGCGAAACGAAGGCAAGATAATTACTAGTGTTTCTTAAAGAGGATCTAGTTCTTATACCTTGTGAAGGATCACCAAGGATTAGATCCTTTGGATGACCATGTGCATACCTCCATTCTTTAGGAAGATCTTGATTTCTTGATGGAGGTTGATCTTCTTCATCTCGCTGATTTGTATCTTCTTTGATCTCATCCTCATGTTGTTTGTCTTGAGTGGAGAGTTCCTTCATTTGGTCTTCAAGTATACCTACATCACCATCTTCTTCTTTTCTAGAAGAATCTCCATTAGTTTCATCAAAAACAACATGAATGGATTCTTCAACAACGAGAGTTCTCTTGTTGAAGACCCTGTATGCTCTACTAGATGAGGAGTAACCTAAGAAGATCCCCTCATCTGATTTAGCACTAAATTTACTGAGATTGTCCTTTCCATTGTTCAAAATAAAGCATCGACAACCGAAAACATGAAAATAACTTATATTTGGTTTCTTACCTTTTATCAACTCATACGGTGTTTTCTTTAAGATGGATCTAACTAAAGCACGATTTAAGATATAACATGAAGTATTTATTGCTTCAGCCCAAAAATACTTTGGTAGATCCGATTCGCACAATATGGTACGAGCCATATCTGCTAGTGTGCGATTCTTCCTTTCTACCACCCCATTTTGTTGGGGTGTCCTAGGTGCCGAGAAATTGTGATTGATACCATTTTCGTCACAAAACTTTTCAAAGTGCTGATTTTCAAACTCGGTACCATGATCACTCCTAATTGCTTTTAGTTTAAGATTGAGTTCATTCGAAACCCTATTATGAAACTTGATAAAAGCAGAAAAGGACTCATCTTTATGTGCAAGAAATGAAACCCATGTAAAACGTGAAAAATCATCAACAATTACAAGACCAAATTTCTTACCCCCTAGACTAGCAGTTCTAGTGGGTCCAAACAAATCCATGTGAATTAGTTCTAAGGGTTTTGTTGTTGAGACTATATTCTTAGACTTGAAGGAACTTCTTGTTTGTTTCCCTAATTGACATGCAGCGCAAATTTTATTCTTCTCAAAGTCTATTTTTGGTAGTCCTTTGACTAGATCTTTTGTAATTAATTTGGAGATTAAGTCTATGCTAGCATGCCCTTACCTACGATGCCATAACCAACTAGTCTCATTGACTTTGGGATTCATGGCTACAAGACATTGGCCATCCTTCATGGTGAGATCATCAAGATCTACCATGTAAACATTTCTATGCCTATGTCCTGTGAGTATGATCTCATTATCATTTGGACTACTAATTATGCATAGTGATGATTCAAATGACACTTTAAAGCCCTTGTCACAAAATTGACTTATACTTAATAAATTATGTTTTAGTCCATTAACTAACAATACATTATCAATAAATGAGGAGGGTGATATGGAGATTTTACCCATACCAATAATTCGGCCTTTAGCATTATCTCCAAATGTGACTACTCCTCCTTCTTTTGATTCCAAGGTGACGAAGAGACTCTTGTCACCGGTCATATGCCTTGAGCAACCACTATCAAGATACCATATTCTCTTTTTATTCCCGGCTGCAAGGCATACCTGCAAAATGATCATGTGAAGCTCTTAGGTACCCAAGTTTTCTTGGGTCCTTCGTGGTTAGTGTAGTTGGTTCCCTTAGGCACCCATACTTTAGTTATGCTTTTAGCTTTTACAAATGTATTCTTGTTAGTTTGGATTTTTCTTTGAATACAAGAGTAGGCTTTATGTCCATTCTTTCCACAAAGAAAGCATGTTGGTTTTTCAGTTTTTACGTCTTTTGCTTTTACAAAGAAATTCTTTAGATACTTTTGTTGCTCATTAGTTTTATATCCTAATCTGGCTTTATTAAAAACAGCTCTTTGATTTGAAAGAATAAGATTTAATTTTTCAGAGCTTTGTGTAAATTTTTCAACAATTGGTTTGTATTTATGTACCTCATTCTTAAGATTCAAATTTTTTTGACTAGTTCTTCCTTATCCTTTTTAAGAGATTCAACATTTTGTGCAAGTGAGGTATTATTATCGAGTAGGAATTTTACTTTTAGATTTAATTCCTTAATTAGTGTTTTTGCCTTTTCATTTTCAATGCTCAGTTTTGAATTTTTGATTTCTAGGTTAGTAGTGTTAATATTTTTAATGCTCTCCTTTTCAATTAATAAGTTTTCAATATTTTCCTTTAGTTTTTGATTAGAGGCTTTTAATTCTTTATTCTTTGCTCCTAACATACTACAATCAACCATAAGTTCTTGAAAAGCCTCATATAATTCTTCTAAAGTAAAATTTATGGCTGGGTTTTGACATACCTCGTCGTCTTCGAACGCCATGAAGCATAGATTGGCGGTCTCTTCCTTCTCTTCCTCGGAGGATGATGTGTCACTATCATCCCATGTTGCCTTCAATGCCTTCTTCTTCTTCTTTCCAAAATACTTCTTTTGTTGAGGGCATTCGGAAGGAATATGTCCCGGTCTCTTGCAATCATAGCATACGATTGGGTCTCTTTCTTTTTCCTTTTCTTTTTCCCAATCATTTCTCCCTCCAAATTTCTTTCTTGGGAAGGGTTTCTTTCTTCTCATGAATTTTTTAAACTTCCTTACTATCAAACCCAAGTCCTCATCTTGACTTCCTTCTTCACTCTCACTGCTCTCTTCTTCACATACACTTGAGGTAGCCTTGAGTGCGATTGTCTTTTTCTTTGGCAACTCTTCTTCATGCTGCTTCATCGTGAGCTCATGCGTCATCAATGAGCCCAAGAGTTGTTCTAGCCCCAAAGTGTTGAGGTCTTTGGCTTCTACAATCGCCGTGACCTTTGCTTCCCATGCTTTTGGCAGTGACCTGAGAATTTTACTCACAAGTTCGGGGTTAGTGTAAGATTTGCCCAAGCTTTTTAGGCCATTAATAATTTCGGTAAAACGTGTAAACATGCATGTGATGGTTTCATTAGGTTCCATCTTAAACAATTCATATTTGTGAACTAGAATGTTCACTTTGGACTCTTTGACTTGATTTGTACCCTCGTGGGTAACTTCAAGCCTATCCCATACTTCCTTAGCGGAACTACATGTAGAGACTCTATTGAACTCATTTACATCTAAAGAACAAAATAGTGAGTTCATGGCTCTAGAATTGAGTTGAGCCATCCTATCATCATTCTCATCCCAATCCTCCTCAGATTTGGAAACTCGAATGCCATTAACCACATGTGATGGTTCTTGTGGTCCCTTGACTATAACCCTCCACAAGGCATAGTCTTGTGCTTGAATGAAGATTCTCATTCTAGTCTTCCAATAGGTATAATTTGTCCCATTGAAGAGTGGAGGTCTATTGGTTGCTTGCCCCTCGGCAGGGACATTGTTAAAGGGTGTTGCCATCTAGATCTTTGGCTAAGACGGTTAGGTCTTTCAAGAAATACACAGAGCACCTGCTCTGATACCACTTGTTGCCCAGAGATGGTCACCCAAGAGGGGGGTGAATTGGGTGTTTTAAAAACTTTTGACTAATTAAAAATAAAACACACGAATATATGCACTAAAGTAAAGAAGGAGGAATGATAAAGGTCAATCGCAAACATAAGGTTTTATAGTGGTTCAGAGCTTCCACTGCTCCTACATCCACTCTCCAAATCACCTTTGGGAATTTCCACTATAATCCACGATTACAGTACGGTAGTTTTGCGAGTTTACTACCCAACTCGTTGTTTTACACCGGGCTCACAACAAACCCTAAAACCCCCAATTTCACTTAGGCTTGGGATGTCTTTCCCTTGTTCCAAGTCCCTTGACTGGAACAAGCACCACAACGAAAGAGTTTACAAAAGAAAGGAAAAGCTCTAAAAAGCAAATATTGCAATTATGAACAATAGAACCCGGAAGAATCCTTTTGCCGTTGGAAGCGTGGGAGATATTGATTCTTCCGATGTGGAGCGCGTAGGATTGAGTGTGAGCTTTGAATCCCAAGCGCACGAGAGTGATTGAGCTTGAAATCACTTGGGAAGCTTGAAAACACTTGATTTCTTCACTTGAATGCACTCACTCCCTTGAACTTTTCTTTCTTACTTCTCTCTTGAATGATCTAGCTTTGGGTTGGTGAAGAGTTGTTGAGAAGCACTTAAGAGGTCCCTTTTATAGCCCAAAAAGCAAATATAGCCGTTAGAGACAAAGAAAGAAGGATTTGAAATTCAAACCAAACCTGAAAAGCTGTCAGTCGCGTTCCAGTCACTCCGGGGACGTCTCCGCTTCAACGGGAGACGTCTCGGCTACAAGATTTTACTTTTTCCGTTGTCTGGGGTCGACTCGGCACTTTCAGGGGACGTCTCGGCTTGTTTGCACTTTTTGAATGGGGACGACTCTGCTGATCTGGGGACGACTCCGCTTCTTTATCTCCGAAGAACATGTCCTCTGGAATTTCCTGAGAGAGTCGACTCCGCTCCTTCAGGGGATGTCTCGGGTTGTCTGCACTTTATGCATGGGGACGACTCCGCTGTCTCAGGGTCGACTCCGCTTCCTTATCACCCAAAAAACCATTCTCTGGAAAACCCTGAGAGAGCCGTCTTCGCTATCTTGGGGACGACTCGGGAAGTCTCCTTTCTACTTGCGGGGACGACTCGGCTTACTGTGGGGACGTCTCGCGCATATCTCTTGAAAACTGCCTTTCTGCCGCCACTGAGAGAGTCGACTCCGCTACTGAGAGAGTCGACTCCGCTAACGCGGGGACGACTCGGCAGGTGTCGGGGACGTCTCCAAGTGTGCCGGTTCTTCCTGTTTGTGCCAGAGACGTCTCTGAAACTATCCGGAGACGTCTCGGCTGTCCCTGATCTGTTTTCTTTAACTCAAAATATTCTTTAATAAATTCATAAAAATTATGGGAACTTGCCTAGACATTTCTTAACAATATTCTTAATAAGACACATGAATTCCTCAATTAAATTGTTAAGATATAATGGAATTTTACTCTAGTGTTTTGTATTCATCAAAATCTATTAGGGGGTCAACAACACTCCTATACCACACAAAGACAAAAGAATTCCTACACAAGCACCTCCAACAGAATCTCCAGTCAGTCAGCCTCCTCCAATACAAAGGCCATCAGATCCTCTACTTAGATTTGAGAAATGGCAGTTAAAAGCTATTGGGGACAACATTATTATAGCATTGCTTAATTATGGAGTCAGTTTTAGCAAAGTCCATCATCTCACTAACATGACCCAAGAAGTGAAAGCAGAACTGCAAGGTTTAAGGCAACTTGCAGCTAATCGACAAAGAAGAATGGCAGCTATTGAAGAGCAACTTAGGATTCAAAGAAATTCTGTTCAAGGCTCTGTACAAGCATTGAAAGAAGAACACATTCAGCTCACTAGCTCCATCACTGCACTAAACAGTAAAATTGACAAGACGATGGAAGAGACAAAGGAAGATCAGTTTGGACCTTCATCTTCAAAACCTTCAACCTAGACTGACCTTAGACTGAACCTAACCTGAACTTAGACTGGAACCCATGTTTGTAAAATATAATCTTGTACTAAGCTGATGTTTATTTAACACACTTGTATACTGACTGATACCAATTGATACAAATTGTAATCTTCTGATTTATCAAATGTACTTCACAATGAATGATTATCTTTCTTGAAGTATATGTCTTTATTAGTTTATACACTGCTCTGATGCCTATCAAAATCTGTAATAGTATCAAAATCCTTAATGTTGGTGTCATATATTATTTTTAGTTTCATTCCTTTTATTGATGACAAAAAGGGGGAGAAATATATGAAAAAGAATTCTAAACTGAGAAATAAGAAATGTGAAAAGAATTTAGAATACAAATCGAGAGAAATATATGAAAAAGAATTCTAATCTGAGAAATAAGAAATGTGAAAAGAATTCAGAATATCAATCTCTACATTAAAGATAATATATAGGGGGAGATTTAAATTATGATTGTAAACAAAACTTAAGAAAAGATGAAGAACAAGAACTCTGCATAATTCCAATGTTTATAATTGATAGGAGGAGACTTTTCTCCTTAATTTGGTGAAATTATGTATATATCTCTGAATGTCATATTTGCTCTGAACTTCATTATAAAATTTTGATAATTGCAGTGAAATTTATTGCAAAATTCTTTTGTAACTTAATGGTTTTGTCATCATCAAAAAGGGAGAGATTATCAATCCTAAAGAATGAATTTTGATGATTACAAAACACTTGAGATGATGTTGTGTACTAATAACATTGGCTTAATTGTGAAGGTTTATAAGTCAAGAAAAATCAAAAGAATTGAAATACTACAAAATCTTAAGTTCTTCACAAATATCTCATTGGACATGATCTAAAAGGAAATAATCTTAATCTAGTCCATGGAGATCAGAGATGAAGTTTAAAGTTTTCTTTTTAAAAGACTTGAGTCAACCTCTAAGCAAAAGAGAACAAGTTTAAGTTGATTTTGATATATTTTATTCAAGGAACACAGTCAATGAGTCGACCCCCGCAAAATATGAGTTGACCCTTGCATAGTTCAAAGTAAACAGAAAGCTTTCACCGCCTGAGACAAAGTCTGAAGAGTCGACCATTGTTCAAAATGAGTCGACCCCCAAAATTGAAGAGTTGACCCTTGTGTTTGAAGAGTCGACCCCTGTTCAGTCTCAGCACCGGCTGAAAAACCAAAGCGTGAGACGACCCTTGTGTTTAAAGAGGCGACTCCTGATGAAGATAAGCCGACCCTTAAGGATAAAGAGTCGACCCTTTGCAAATATCACAGCATAAGCCTTCTCGACATTTTGAAGTGCCGACCCAGAATGAACATAAGTTGATCTCTGAGTTACATGAGTCGACCCTTGTAATGCTGGGAGCACAATGGGAAGCTTTGAATGACTTTTGTCTTCTTCTGTAATAGAAAAAGATTCACATCAGAACGGAAAGAAAGAATTTCAAATCCTGCCGAAGAATTTGTCTATAAATACGAGGAAACCTCAGAATGGAAACAATAAGAAAAGGAAAAAGATTCTATAGAAAACCAAAAGGTTTCCACTAAGAAAAAGAGAAGAAAAGCTTAACAGTTCATCATCCTCACCGGTATTGAATCAAAAACTTTCTCCTGTGAGGAAATCAGTCGAAGCTTTTCACCGCAACGTGAAGAGCTGCTGTTCGGACATTGGAACATCCTTCCACAGCCAACTTCTTCATCGGCTTCAGCTTTTATTTTTATTGATTCACTCTTTATATTCTGAATTCTTTAAGTTTACTGGTTACAACATTCTTTTAGTTGGATTAATTGTTGCTGTAATAGTTTCATTGATTTGAAACTTGTAAAGGCTCTTCCAAGCCTCGATTGGAAGTTGCTAAATCGGAAACATCCAGCAAGGTTTAGAGTTTTTGGTTGGTTTATCTGAAAACCAACTAGGTTGTTTGTGAGCCCGGAAAAACAAACGGTGTAAAGGTTTTGGTTGGTTTATCTGAAAACCAACTGGGTTGTTCGTGATCTCGAAAAATAAAAGATTTTCGGTTGGTTGCCTGGAAAAACCGATTGGGTTTTGATTGTAAGCTCGAAAAATAATCAGGCTGTAATCTGTTGGGTTATAGTAAATCCCAAGCTAGGCTTGAGGAGTAGACTGAAAGGGTAGATGCCCTATAAGCCAATCATTTGATAGGTTTCTCTTTGTAATCCTCCAAATCATGTACTTTGAACTTGATATATATCAATAAAGGCATTGTGTTTCATCATTTGCTGCTTATCTATTTTATTATTGGATGATGAACCCCATAAATTAGGACATTGGTTTTAGGGTTATGATGAGATCATACCAGTGAGACCTAAAATCCTAAAATCCTAATTTAGAATATTCCCAGTCAAATTGGTATATTGAGTCGGGGATCAATATTACTGGAAAGATTGGTACATCTTATGTATGCTCAATGTAGAGGGTGATTGATCTCACAATCACTTGTGTGAAACACTAATACAAAGATGTGGGTGCTTATTAAAGGAATGAGTTCACTGAAATGACCAGCCATGAGAACATCTTATGGATTCTTACTTAATTGTCAAAAGATGGTTCTCATAGTGGGAGTTGTACAAGTGATCCTTAGACCTGAGATTACCATGGCATCTTGTGCATTTGAACCTATATTTTGATTTACCCTCATTCACGACATTGCGTTGTGTACGGGGTATTCTGGATATGGTGGATTTTGTACGAAGGTTGTGAGTAGGTCAACAAGGAATCAGTCACTTCTAGTAAGAGAAGGTAACATCCTACTTACTCTAATCTTATGATGATTCAAGAAGCCTTTGATCAAAGTAAAATGAATATTAGAAAGAGTTTCTAATGTTTCATTGTTTGAATTATCATATAAAAGATTGAGAGAGACATGAATAAGTGATTGAGTTTGATATTGATCCATACTCATGCACTTATTCAGGATGTAGTATGACTGAGAGATTGAATTGCACGGTAACTTGCCACTGAAGGGTATGTTTGGATTTGTCCAATACATTCCTCATCTTCCGGGTAGACATGATACGTTGCTAGATGTCAATCTTATTTTGTGGGTTGATCGGATCAAAGAGTTTGATTAGATCAAAGCATCAAAAAGGTTCTGATTGCTAAGTCAGGTTTAGCACTAAATTGAACCAAATTTGGATTAGAGGTATTCTAATCAGGTTAGGTCAACTTACACTTGCACCTACTGCTGGCTAAGATAAGGAACCCAATGAGTCACACACAAGGAAATTGATCAAGGGTCTAATTGGATTAGATCATGTTTGCAAGATGAACATGCTAGCACGTGTTGCAAACCCTAGTTCCTGATTCAAATTAAATTTGAATCTGATTCTTAAATTAGGTTGATCTAATATGATTAGATCATGACCTAATATGGGTTAGCCAAGAGTTGGAACCCATTTGGCTTTAATTAGACCTGATTTGATTAGGTTTAATGTTTCCTTTAAGTTAGTTAAACCCAATTGGATTGGGTTTGATAGGGCCTTCACTTCTGGACCATTGGATCGCTCCCTGGATGAAGGATCTGGACCATTGGTCAGCGCTGAATCTGGACCACTGGATGGCTCTCTGGATGAAAGATCTGGACCATTGGTTAGTGCCTGAATCTGGACCACTGGATGGCTCTCTGGATGAAAGATCTGGACCGTTGCTCAGCGCCTGAATCTGAACCATCGGTGATGGCATCTTGCTTCTGGACCATTTGATGGCACCCGGGATGATGATGCCTTGATCTGGACCATTAGATGGCGCCTTGATCTGGACCATCGGCTTTGGTTCACTGCATTTGGGCCCCTTGGATCATCAGAATTTAAGAGGAAGACGTGAGAAAGAAGCGTATCGTTAGATACGGCTTTTTCTAAAGCTTGATACACCCTTCTCCTTAGCACCCCATCATGATGGGATGCCCCTCTTGGCACATACCTCATCATGATGAGGTGTGTGGATGGGATGCATTCCTTTATAATGCATCCCTCCATCTCTTATAAATAAGGAGGCGCCTTGGGGTTCTAAAGATCATCCATGAAAAAGCCTCTTCTTCTCTATCTCTTATCCCTTCTTTCTTACAAGCCTCTCTTTTTTATCCTAACCCAAGACAAGAGGGTCTTCTTTAGGACAAAAAGGCTAGTGAATATTTTAGAGGTTGAAAGGAAGAAGGAAGTGAAGGAAAATCAGCCAATTAAATCCTTTGGAAGGCTTGAACAACTATAATTAAGTTTTGGTGGAGCTAGAGTCTTGAACCCATTCTTGTGTGGATCAACATTGGAGGGTGAATATTTGGGCACCTTAGGACATCTTCAAACATATTGGATATAGCGTGATAGGTATTCTTCTATACAAAGATTATATTTTCTACATTATTTGGTTATACTATTTAGGTGATCTTGGCTTATTAGGGTTTCATATAATGGGTTTTATAAAAAATTTTATAATTCCGTATCTTCCGTTGCATCCTAGGGCACCAGGAATCCTAACAGTGGTATCAGAGCCACCCTTAATCAGTTTAACCAAATGATAATACATGCTATTATCTTGATGCTATGAGATAGCTAGGTTGATGACCCAAAGATTGATTTAAAGATTGATTTTGATGATCACAAAACCTTGAAGTATAAATACTAATGTTTGTGTTGCAAGGAGAAAGAATTTATTTTGCAAGGAACATAGCAAGATTGGAAGAATACAAGAAGGCCTCCAAAGCTCTCAAGAAAAGTTGGAAGAAAGCTACAATTTATTGGCCCAAGTTTCAAGTTTAAAGAATTCAAGTTGGAGGAGCAAATTTAAAGAAAAATTCAAAAGAATAGTCCTCGAGTCGACTCCGGAAAGTTTAGAGTCGACTCTGGCACTCTAGAGTTTCAAGAAACAGTGCTCGAGTCGACTCCGATACTCTACGAGTCGACTCCGATTGAGAACAAACAAAAAGACAGAGAGTTGATTTTCAGCGCTACAATGATCTCGAGTCGACTCCAACTTCAGTGCTACAGTGCAGAGTCGACTCCCAGCTACAGTGCCGGCAGATTACTATTCACGAGTCGACTCCTGCTTCAGCCGAGTCGACTCTAGCACGCTGGGAGGGATAACGGCTAGTTTTTTCTTAATTCCAACGGCTCTATTTTTCTCTCTAACAGCTAGATTTTTGTTTCCACTCTCTCTAAAGCTATAAAATCAAGAGGAGAGCTAGGGAAGAGGGTATGGAAGTGGGAGAGAATATTTAGGGAAGAGATTTCAAAGAGATTACAAGGAAAATCTCCCATAAGCACAAAAGGGCCATTCAAAGTAAAATAGAAAGAAGAAGAGCATCCAAGTGAATCCCAAAGCTTCCTCTCCATCCGTGTGCTGCCTCGGTGATCCTCTACTTCGTGCCAAATCAGAAGAGGGTCAAGTAAAGAAGAAGCCGAGTTCCTTCATCTTCAAAATTCGTTTGAGAGCTTCTCTTTACTCCATTTGTTTATATTTGCTATATTTGCTTAGTTAAGAAGCTTGAATTTGCTTTAAATTCTTTGTCTAATATCCTGTAACTTGATTCAATCAAGGGATTGAATCAAGGGGTTAAGATTTGTTGGTGAGCCAAAGGAAAAACCAACGGTGTTAAGGTTTGTTGGTGAGCCAAAGGAAAAACCAACGTTGTAAGGTTGTGGTTGGTGAGCCTTTGGGAGAAAACCAACTGGGTTGATTGTGAACCCGGAAAACAATCGTTGTAAGGTTGTGGTTGGTGAGCCTTTAGGAAAACCAACTGGGTTGGATTGTGAGCCCGTGAAAACAATCGGTAGGTTCTAGTCGGTGAGCCTGTAAAAACCGACCGAGTTCGTTGTGATCTCGCAAAACAACAAGTTGGGTTGTGAGCTTGTAAAACAACCGACTGTAATCTGAGGGATTATAGTGAAATTCCCAAGAGGTCTTGGGGAGTGGATGTAGGTGTTGGGATGCACCGAACCACTATACTTTTGTTGTGTTTGTGATGCTATTTGTTGTCTGACTTCCTCACTCACTTACTTACTTAGATACTATGCTTCCTTAACTCTTCTCCGTGCATCCTTTAGTTGCAAGCATATTCAATTTACTTAATCAAGTCTCATTCAATTGAATTGCATACTTGGGCAAACTTAGACTAATCTTTTATTGAGTCCGCTGCTTAGTAGTTGATTAGATTAGAATCATTCTCTTGCTAAGTTTAAATTCCACTAAGCATCCATACAACTTAGCTTAATTAACTCCAAAAGATTAGAAGTAGTTGAAAAGTTTTTAAAAAACCCAATTCACCCCCCCTCTTGGGTTGTCACCTTGGGCAACAAGTGGTATCAGAGCAGGTGCTCTTCTATTAATTATAGTCTTAACCGACTAGAGCTAAAGATTATGACAACCCCACATAACATATTATTTGCCGAGGGACTTTCCATAAACAGACCTCCACTGTTTGATGAAACTTACTATATTCAATGAAAAGCTAGAATGAAAATTTTTGTTCAATCACAAAACTATAAAATGTGAAATATCATTATAAATGGACCTCACACACTCTCTCAAAATGTCAATGAAAAAGACTTAGCACAATTGAATGCTAATGCTATGAACTTTCTATATTGTGCTATCCATGAATCTATATTTCATAAGATTTCTGCATGCTTATCTGCTAAAGAAATCTGGGATACTTTAAGAAATATTTATGATAAATCTCAGATTAGCTCACATGTGCTTCAATTGCCTACTAACAATGAGACTGCAGAATCTTCCACATTAGCCGAGTCGACTCCCAGTTTGTCCGAGTCGACTCCTAGAGAAGAACAGTCTGAAAGGCAGAGACTTAGTCTTGAAGATCCTGTGAACGAGTCGACTCCAATTATTTCAGAGTCGACTCCCAAGTTAGCCGAGTCGACTCCGACAAGGCCCGAGTTGACTCCGAGGCAGAACAGTTCAAAAGACAGAGAATCATCTTTTAGGCCTCTGAGAACGAGACGTCTTCCGAAGATCTCGAGTCGACTCTCAAGTCAGTCGAGTCGACTCCAAGTAAATCCGAGTCGACTCGAGGAAGAAAGAACAACAAAAAAATTCAAAAGCTTCCTAAAGACAAAGAAGAAGAGGAAGCAAGAAGAAAGAAAGAAAGAGATAAAAAGAAAGAAAGTTTTGACCAAGGAAGAGTCAAGCAAGGAAATGAAAGCTAGGAGCAACAATGATGATATTAGCTCCAAAGAACTACAAGAGGTAACTAACTTTTGCTTTATGGCACAAGAAGATAAGGTAAAATCTGAATCTACTTTTACATCAAATAATTTTCAAGAAGAGTTTTCTTATGATGAACTTTTAAATGCTTTTCATGATTTGTATGGTGAATGTAGAAAATTAGCTATGAAAAATAAAAATCTTAAAAAGCTAAATTTGCAAATTTCAAAAGAAAGAAATTCTATTGCTGAAATACAAGACAAACTAAATTCTGAAAATAAAAGCTTAAGGTTAAATTCAGAAGAATTGATTCAGAAAAATCATAGCTTAATCAAAACAAACCAAAACTTGAGTGAAGAAGTTGACCAACTGAAATCTCTTATTAACAAGTTCACTGTAAGTTCAGAAAGATTAAAAATGATGTTTGAAAGCCAACATGCTGATTTTGATAAATCAAAATTTGGCTTAACTCCTTCACTTAGCAATGAATCCCTAAAGAAAAAAGTTTTAAATTTGTCAAGCAAATCATCAAAAAGGATAACGTATTTCAAACATCAAAAGAATGGACATAACAACTTTACCTATAGTTCTAGTACAATTAAATCAAATGGTAAAGTTATTACTATTAAACAGATTTGGGTTTCAAAAGGAACCATATGTCCTAACTCTCAAGGACCCAAGCAAGCTTGGGTACCCAAAATGAAAATATGAGGATGTAGACATAGGTGTGCCAAGATACCCATGGAACAAATAGAACTTTCATACAAATGGGTGCTCTAGACACACGTCAAAAAAATAAAACTTAAAATATACTTATGAAAAGTAATTTTAAATAAAAAATAATAATAATGAAATCAGTAATCCTTGCATCTCATCATTATTTTTGCTTTAGTATTTGATTAAAATCTGAATTGCAAGTATTGATCAATTTTGTGATATAAAAAAATACTTTTAGAAATATAATCAAATCACTTCATTTCATAGTATGCTTTACTCACTATTGGATAAGTTGCTAAATGATTAATCAATTTATTAAGAATAACTCTATGAATTTCTATATGCTTGATTGAGAGTTTTTATCCATGGCATTATTGTTTATTGATCATAGATACGATAATGTGTACTTGGTATGCTTTTGAATATATGCACTATGAATACCAAGATTAAAGAAACCATCTTTGGCATATAAAATCAACTCATGCTAGTATGTACTTAATCTCAAAAGACCTTGTCATTGGCTTACTTAGATTATCTCCTGAAAGGCCAAAGTTTGCTATGCATGTTAACTAAGGAAACAAACAAGAATCAATTTCAGCTCCAAGGACACCATAAGTAAAATAGGGTTAATAGAATTCTTGAAGAAATGAAAAAGACAATTGAGTATGATAGTCATCTACTTAAATGATTTTTAAAAGCTATCATCACTGCTTGTCATACATATGACTTCTATTAGATCTATTTTTTATGAAAACTCCTTTTGATCTTCTGAAAAATAGAAAATAAACTATTGCATATCTTTCATATTTTTCAGTCGTACATACTATGCTTGATATGTTCTTATGAAAATAATGCCAAATCTGATAAAGATATTTCTATCCTTGGATATCATTCATCAAGCAATGCATATAGAACATTCAATGAAAAGATTCGAGTTGTAGAAATATCAATTCATTCTACTCTTTATGAGACTAATGATTTATTATCAAGATACTAAAATTAAATTATATATGTATATGGTTAATCTTTTACATATAACAATCTGAAAACTTGTTAATAATTATAACCAAATTGAGTTTTTCAGAAATGTACTTAATGAAGAAAAATTGATGACTACTAAAAGACTAAATCAAGAAAAGATGAAATAGATCTTGATTCTTGCATGATTAGAAGTAAAGATCACCATTATCATTTGCTTGCTTTATGAGCTTTATATTCTATCAAATGAATGTGTAGAATGCACTCCTAGGTGCTTATTTTATTAAAGAAGATATATGTTAAATAACCACCATATTTGAAAACACTCATTACAAATATGATAAAGCAATATATAATTTGGAACAAGCATCAAAAGCATGATATAAAAGCTTAAGTAACCTTTTTGATAGAAAGTAATAGTGATAAATCTATGCATCAAAAAGAAGAATTTGTGACATCTTATTTGCTCAAAGTATGCATTGATGACATCATTTTTGGTTCTACTAATGAAGAGTTATATGAAGATTTTACTTAGCTCATGCAAGGTGAGTTTGAAATATGTATGATGAATGAATTAACATCTTCTCACAAACTCCAAATTAAGACAAACAAGAAAGGGGATCTTCATTGACCAAAGTTAGTCCACAAGAAAACTCTTATAGAAGATTGGCATGAAGAAGGTATGTCTATGACCCCATCTTGTAGAATTTGAAAAGGATGAGCAAAGTAGATCTATTGTCTTAAAGCTGTATTGAAGCATGATAGAATAATTATTTTATCATACAGCTAGTAGACCAGATTGTATGCTCATTATGTGACCTTGTGCAAGACTTCAATCTAACTCTAATGATTCATAATATGAATTTTAATAGAAACAACTGTTTAAGATAAATTGATTAAAACTTAGCTAACATGTCTTATTGATAATTATCTTAAGCAAATAGAATCTAAGCTAAATTGATTCTGAAAATAAAAAATTGATTTGACCTTGATAAATCTTCCTATTGCTTCACACGCTTGTCCTTGAACCTTCTTGGTTAATGAAACTATCTCTTAAGTTCAAGTGACATGTGTTTGCTTATATTTAGGCAATCTCTTGAGTAAAGTGACTCAACATTCGATTGTTGTCATATCTTATGATTGAGTCACCCTGTTAAGAAATATGCTATATGAATGTTTTGTATCTTAAAGAAACTAATGACTTTCCTTCAAGAAAGAAAAGAATTTTGTTAATAATGCAGGATCCTTGAGAAAGAAAATTGAGAGATCTCAACTTGAAGGATATCTCCATGTAAGATACAATAAACATTCACATGCAAACAAGAGAGAGGACCTTCTTCAGCCAAAAGTTCATACATAAGAAATCTAGTAGGTATTTGACTTGAAGAATGCAGAATGAATCGGTAATTTTAGATACCTCTCTCATAAATTAGCTGAGCAAAGTCAATAACTTAAATCTTATTGTGGCATGATTAAAATCTTTAAATATTAATTTCTAGATATCATGTCTATATATGCATTAATTGACTTATGCTTTTAGAAATTGTTTCATGGTTTGCTCAAACTAAAATATTTCTTTGTCTATATCATAACCATGAAATACACAAGTAAATGCTTAAAATTTTGATTTAAAATAACTTGTGAGAAGTTATGAATCCTTGAGCACAATGAAAATGTTGTTTGCATGATATACATCTATATGATACATAAGATTATTTCTTTATTCTGCTCTTTCATGTAAATTACTTGAGAATAACAAAAAGAGAGAGAGATAAAGAAAAGAAAATGGATATTATTCAAGAAAAGTAAAATCTAAGTAAAGGTAAATACTCCAATCTTAAGGAAAAGCAAAACAAGCATAATATATTTGGCACATTTGTGAGACTTGTGTGAGCATTCTTTTGGAAGGGATAAAATTCATAATTAATTACACTTAAACAGAGAGAGTTTGAAGTGAACATTTTAACATGTCTATATTGCTCATCATAGGGATGGTGCCAATGGAGAGGCTAGTGGTAGTACCCGGCACTATTTGACCCAACTATTCGGTGTAGGATATATTAGGGACGACACAAGAGGGAGGCTAGTGGTAGTACATCGTGCCCCTTCCAACTCCACCGGATAGGGAGCAAATAGAGCATAGAGCATAAGAAAGTAAAAATGAAAGACAAAGAAATAAAAATATATAAGAAGAATCAATTCAAATTTTTAGTCACTTGGAAACACACCTTAAGGATGAAATCAGTGCAAGATTATAATTAAATAGGGAGAGTTTATTTGAAAAGAATTGATTTTGATCCTTGACATGCTTACTCTTAATATTCTAATGCATGACTTAACACATAATATATGTTGCATGTGGCATGATGTTTTGAATTATGGGTTCTCAATACTTTGTAATGCTCCATGCTTCGATAATTTGATTGAATGTTTGAAATACTGCATAAATTTTTGGGTATTATTGAAAAAAAATTTCAGATCTGTCGTTCACAATCATCTTTAAAATCTGAAAGTTAAATAAATTTATAAAAAGGAGAAGAGAAAGATATCTCTATTTAGGCAAAATGAATTAATCTTGATCTATCTTTCTACTTGCCTAACTTTGATACATTATATCCTAATACTTATTAAAATATCCTCCATTTTGTATCAAAACTCAAAATTAAATACAAAGATTCTGAAAGTGCTCTAATGTTATTGAAATATGTGTTTTCAATCTTAGTAAATTTAGATGAGCTACAATGTAGAAGATACATATCTCAAATTATAATTTTGAAAGCCTTCTTGAAAATTCTTATGAAATTTCATAATCTGATTTTGTATAAAAGCTTAAACTTAACTTAAAAATGCTTATATCGTTACATCTTTGTAACCTTAGTTGTATGCTTCAATGATCACGTCATTCAGGTGAATAACTCAATATGATTTCTAAATAAAAATTTTAATATAAGAAAAATAGAATTAATTTTGACCCCTTGGTTGATTGTCTCGATACGCATCCGAAACATATCTTTTCTTATTGTTAAAGTGTACTAATATTAGTCTAAATGATGTGTCTTTCAATGATCTTGATTGCAAACAAACATTTTTGAATATATAATTTTATTTTGATATTAAAAAGATTTATTGTGCTTCATGTATACATTACTGAAAAACTATGATTAAGAAATTGAGTTCTATAACTATATATACTTCAATGATCATCTATATGTTATTCTCTCTCCTACATTATTAAAGATTTTCATCAAAATATATATATATATATATATATTATTAAAAGAGTGAATGATCTTAAGTCTAGAAACTTTTCAGCTCACTCAAATGATTCTTAAAAGAAAGAAAATGTAAATGCTTTTGAAAGAATTTGAGCTTCAAATGAATCATTTTCTGATTAATATTTCAGTACATTTTCCCAAAAATTAAGAGAAAGCATAACTTGTTCTTGAAAGATTAAAAAGAGTGATTGCTATAAATTTTGAATAATTCTAGATCACTCTACATTCTCGATATCATAGAATTTCAGTTTTATTCACACTTGTCATTAAAATCTGAAATTCAACAAAAGAAAAGAATGATTAAAAAGGAATGCATCTTTTGAGGGGGAGCTTTAGATATTCAGTATCTTATCCTCAAAATTACTTTAATTTGATGCATACCTGAATTTTTATGGATTGATTTTGATGAACCTCCTTATATTGCAAGACTTGCTTTAATGATATAATAAGTTTATACCTTGAGATGAGTTCTATAAAGGTTGTCTTATCTCAAATCTTGAGTCTTATGAAAATAAGCTGAAACTTATAGAAAATATATTTTTGAGATTGACAATTTTATTGAACATTATCTTCAAATTCTAAACTTCTAAATGGAATGTTCAACTAAGGGGAAGAGAGAAAATTTTTAGGAGGAGAGATCATATGGAGCTCAATTGCATAAATTCATAACTAAAGGAGAGAGAAAGAATATTAAATGAGAAGTGATCCTAATACTCTCCATTATGTATCATCTGAAATTTAAATCTGAAAATTTGTATGATACACCTTGAGGCTTGTTATTTGGTTAATCATGAACCGAATTGCAATTCAAACAGTTGATCTTAAGAGCCTCTAACTTAATGAAAAAGGGGGAGAATAATGTGTAGAATTTTCTTGAGTATCTCTCAGAAAATCTATTTTGGAATTCACTAATGAGTCCTAATTGGCTTGCTCTTTAGAACTTCAATTTAGTGCCAATTCATATTTTGATGTATCAAATTGTGCTTATTTTTTTTTTTTAAGGAATAAAAGAAAGTCTTTAAAAGAACTCTAAAAGAACTTTCAAAGCTTTGCATTTTATGTATGCTCTAAGATATATCATAAATTTCATGAATTCATATTTTGATATGTATGCCACAATATTTTTTTTCTTGAAAGAACTTTGAAGCCATTAAAAATTAATGATCCAACATGATGTTATATATATAAATTTTTTTTATATTCTGAAAATTAGCTCAATTGCTCTCATGTTGCTAAAATACTTAATATATTGGGCAAAAGATCTTAAATGAACAAGCTTTCATACTTATTATTAAAGAATGATTAGATTTTCATTCGTACTTTCTTTGAATATCATTCTTAGTACTTCTTGAATTAACTTGAGAAAGATTCCATCTACACTTGATTTGAAAACTATCTTTGGAACCACATTCGATGTGTTCTCATTATAATTGGCTCTGATCTATGCTCATTAATCTTTTTCTAACATTATTGCCTTGAGCTATATGATTCATATTCTTGCAATAATTTGACATGCAAATCAGAGTACAAAAAGAAAAAGACATATTGGAGTATTCTTATCTTTGTGCTTAATGTTTCATTATCTTGCAACCTTTTTGATGTTGTCAAAAAGGGGGAGAAATATCTAAGTATATGCTCATAATGCTTTATATTTTGAATTGAATACAAATCAGCTTAAATTGAAATATGTTGATTGTGTTAAGCTGATTAAATCTAAAGCATTATCATGAAGTATGTTTTAAATATATATGTTTTCTACTTTATGCAACTTAGCTATGCATTACTTCTAGAACACAATATATTTTATATTGCATATACTCCAAGTTTTGTCATCATCAAAAAGGGGGAGACTGATGACCCAAAGATTGATTCCAAGATTGATTTTGATGATCACAAAACCTTGAAGTATAAATACTAATGTTTGTGTTGCAAGGAGAAAGAATTTATTTTGCAAGGAACATAGCAAGATTGGAAGAATACAAGAAGGCCTCCAAAGCTCTCAAGAAAAGTTGGAAGAAAGCTACAATTTATTGGCCCAAGTTTCAAGTTTAAAGAATTCAAGTTGGAGGAACAAATTTAAAGAAAAATTCAAAAGAATAGTCCTCGAGTCGACTCCAGGAAGTTTAGAGTCGACTCTGGCACTCTAGAGTTTCAAGAAACAGTGCTCGAGTCGACTCCGACTGAGAACAAATAAAAAGACAGAGAGTTGATTTTCAGCGCTACAGTGATCTCGAGTCGACTCCAACTTCAGTGCTACAGTGCGGAGTCGACTCCCAGCTACAGTGCCGGCAGACTACTATTCACGAGTCGACTCCTATTTCAGCCGAGTCGACTCCTGCTTTAGCCGAGTCGACTCCTACTTCAGCCGAGTCGACTCTAGCACGCTGGGAGGGATAACGGCTAGTTTTTTCTTGATTCCAACGGCTCTATTTTTGTCTCTAACGGCTAGATTTTTGTTTCCACTCCCTCTAAAGCTATAAAATCAAGAGGAGAGCTAGGAAAGAGGGTATGGAAGTGGGAGAGAACATTTAGGGAAGAGATTTCAAAGAGATTACAAGGAAAATCTCCCATAAGCACAAAAGGGCCATTCAAAGTAAAATAGAGAGAAGAAGAGCATCCAAGTGAATCCCAAAGCTTCCTCTCCATCCGTGTGCTACCTCGGTGATCCTCTACTTCGTGCCAAATCAGAAGAGGGTCAAGTAAAGAAGATGCCGAGTTCCTTCATCTTCAAAATTTGTTTGAGAGCTTCTCTTTACTCCATTTGTTTATATTTGCTATATTTGCTTAGTTAAGAAGCTTGTATTTGCTTTAAATTCTTTGTCTAATATCTTGTAACTTGATTCAATCAAGGGATTGAATCAAGGGGTTAAGGTTTGTTGGTGAGCCAAAGGAAAAACCAACGGTGTTAAGGTTTGTTGGTGAGCCAAAGGAAAAACCAACGTTGTAAGGTTGTGGTTGGTGAGCCTTTAGGGGAAAACCAACTGGGTTGATTGTGAACCCGGAAAACAATCGTTGTAAGGTTGTGGTTGGTGAGCCTTTGGGAAAACCAACTGGGTTGGATTGTGAGCCCGTGAAAACAATCGGTAGGTTCTAGTCGGTGAGCCTGTGAAAACCGACCGAGTTCGTTGTGATCTCGCAAAACAACAAGTTGGGTTGTGAGCTTGTAAAACAACCGGCTGTAATCTGAGGGATTATAGTGAAATTCCCAAGAGGTCTTGAGGAGTGGATGTAGGTGTTGGGATGCACCGAACCACTATACTTTTGTTGTGTTTGTGATGCTCTTTGTTGTCTGACTTCCTCACTCACTCACTTACTTAGATACTATGCTTCCTTAACTCTTCTCCGTGCATCCTTTAGTTGCAAGCATATTTAATTTACTTAATCAAGTCTCATTCAATTGAATTGCATACTTGGGCAAACTTAGACTAATCTTTTATTGAGTCCGTTGCTTAGTAGTTGATTAGATTAGAATCATACTCTTGCTAAGTTTAAATTCCACTAAGCATCCATACAACTTAGCTTAATTAACTCCAAAAGATTAGAAGTAGTTGAAAAGTTTTTAAAAAACCCAATTCACCCCCCCCCCCTCTTGGGTTGTCACCTTGGGCAACATAGGTTGTTTGTATGCATGATTAGTTTATGCCATGAGATAGTGTTATATTCATGTTGAAGCACAGTATAATTGCTAGTGCTAAATTATAGAATGTGCAATGAGACCAAAATAGTAATATGAAAACTTTGGGCTGACCCATTCTGGAACAATCGACTCAATTGGTGTCTAGGAAAGAAGCCACAGGTGGTTACTTAATTAGGACCCCACTCTCTGAGTGAGAGGTGCCTTGCACCTGCTTTCCTGGCCAATTATTTGATTGTCCTTTATGGTTGAGCTTAATGTTAGTAAGATACTACTATTTGAAAGCCCTCACTAAATTCATAATTAAGTTGTAGTGTTAATTGCTTTAAGCTGAGCCATTCTGAATCAATTGACTGAGTTGGTGCCTAGGGAAGAGACTACAGGTGGTTATTTAATTAGGACCTTACTAAGTAAGGAGAGCCTCCTATCTGCTTACCTGGCCAACTATTTGATTGACCTCCATGGAAAAGCTAATTGCTGATATAACACTATAAAGGTCCTTCCTTCATGCTTAGATATTATTATGTCAATATCTACGCTAGCTTGTTGTAATTCCCACAAGGCTAATATTAGTGTTTGATATTGTAATATCTTGGTGCATATGATGCATATGACATATTTTAATATGTTGGCTTATTGTGATTCCCACAAGGGCAGCATTATTCAAATATGACTGTTTAAAAATGAAGGGTTTGACTTAACTAGACACAATAGTTTGTTGTGATTCCCATAAGACTATATGTGTGCTAGAGGACAAGATAAAGTTGGAAATTGCATGGGATGTAATTGGAAAGAGTTTCCTACCTTTGAACTTATAAGGGCTTGTTGTGACTCCCACAACGTCTTTTATAAGGAATTTGGATCTCAACCCCACTAAGAAAATTAGTATTTTCTCGTTCATCATACTTGAGGGTTATAATATTCGATAAAAATAGAGAAAGTAAGAATTAGATAAAAGTCCTTGTCTGATTGAATACATGTCATCATGATTGGTCTGCTTATATTAGTGTTCTTTGTAATTATAGATTAATTCTGCATAAATGACATCTTCACTCTCACTTAGAGGTATCTTAGATACAAACAAATTGATTGGTCCCAACTATGTGGACTGGTTGAGGAATTTAAAGATTGTTCTCATACAAACTTTCCTACATTCTTGAAACCCCTGATCTAGGGTCAGCAGGAAAAGATGCAACTGAGGAGAAATTGGCCACATATCGTATGTGGAAAAATGACAGTTTGACTGTCAAATGTATCATGCTTGCTTCTATGAATAATGAATTGCAGAGGCAGCATGATAGCATGGATACTCACTCCATACTCCTTAACTTGAAGGAGTTATATGGTGAGCAGAGCAGAACTGCTAGATATGAGATATCTAAGCAGTTGTTCCATGCTAGAATGATCGAGGGATCATATATGCAAGATCACTGTTTAAAGGTTATAGACTTGATCACTCGATTGAGTCAACTTGATTTTTCTATGGACAATGAGCTGAGTCAGGATTTGATCCTGCAATCACCCGACTCATTCTCGCAGTTTGTCGTGAATTATCATATGAACAAACTGAATTCCTCCCTGCCGAGCTTCTAAATATGCTGAAAACAGCAAAGTCTCACATCAAGAAGGACAAGGGTCCGATCTTTCTTATTGGTGAGAGCTCAAAAAAGAAGTCGGGCAACAAGAGTTCAAAGAAAAAACTAAACCCTAGGAGTCGCATCAAAAAGAAGAAGGGAAAGAAAATCTCTGGACCCGGTACCTGTTTCCACTGCGGCAAGGCGGGGCATTGGAAAAAGAACTGCAAGAGCTTTCTTGCAAGTGTGAAGCCTGATGCAAATGTTGCATCAAAAGGTATGTTTTTATTACATGCCAATATGACATTAAGTTCTTCTGATTCTAATTCATGGGTATTGGATACCGGTTATGGTTCTCACATATGCAAATCTTTGCATGGACTGCAGAAAATTAGAAGTCTGAAGAAAGGTGACTTCGAGCTATATGGCGCTGGAGGAGAATCCATGCAGGCTGAAGCTGTTGGCACCTACATACTGGAGCTACCCTCCGGAAAGTTCTTGAAGCTAGAAGACTGTTATTTTATGCCAAAAATCATTAAAAATGTAATTTCAATTCCTTTGTTGCTTAAGAAAGGATTCGAAATAAATGGAAAGAGCAATGGTTGCTCTATTTCTTTATCTAATGAGTATTATTGTCATGGCACTATGGAAAATGATCTTTTAGTATTATGTCTTAATAATGTTATGTTTCATATTGGCAAAGATGATAAATGAAAAAGAGAGAATATTAAAAATACCCTCCTCTGGCATTACCGATTAGGTCATATTAATGAGACAAGGTTATACAAGTTGTATAAAGATAAATTCTTTGACCCTTATGATTTTGAATCATTAGGAACTTGTGAATCTTGTCTTATGGGTAAAATGACCAAGTCTCCATTCTCGGGATATGGAGAAAGGGCAAGTGAGTTGTTAGAACTTATACACACTGATGTGTGCGATCCTATGTCAACTCCAGCTAGAGGTGGATACTCTTACTTCATCACATTTACTGATGACTTATCAAGGTTCGGTTTTGTGTATCTAATGAAACATAAATCCGAAGCCTTTGATAAATTTAAAGAGTATCAAAGTATGTTCAAAAAACAAATTGGAAAGTGTATTAAAATCCTTCGATCTGATCGAGGAGGAGAATACCTTTCTAGTGAATTTTTAGACTATCTTAGATTAAAGGGTATACTCTCTGAATGGACACCTCCATATACGCCACAATTAAATGGTGTACCTGAAAGGAGGAATCGTACCTTATTAGATATGGTACGGTCCATGATGTGCTTCACAAATCTTCTAATTTCCTTCTGGGAACATGTCCTAGAAACTGCTGCATTAGTATTGTTGCTGGTGGTCCAAACCGAGAACGATTGACACGACGGTGTGAACGGGGTCCCGCCTGAGTTGTCTTGGTTGGTGCTGGTTGCGCTCCACCTTCCGCCAAGGAACCTGCAAACAAGCCTTGCACCACCACCAGGGTGGTGATGGCCCTCCGACGGTCAAGTCAGAGGAGATTGGAGGAGGAGAGATGATAACCACAAGTGGGAGAGAGTGCTCTGGGAGGTATTGCTTACCCCCCCCTTCTCCCCCCAGCCGCGTATATACCTGGCTGGGAGGTCCCTCAGGGGGGTTTGTCGTCGTGGGCCACGATCGAATGGCCACTGACATGGCCGTTACCGGGCATCGTGGAGCAGCGCTGGGTACGGCCATGACAGGGCGTAGTGGAGCTCCGCTTTGTACGGTTGATACAGGAGATCGTGGGCAGCATCGGGTACAGCCGTTGCAGGGAGTAGTGGAGCAGGAGGCCGCGGCGTGCCTCTGGAGAATAGCCTGTCGTTATCAAAAGATCTCCGACTCGGGGTCGGAGTGCTGGATCATAGGGCAGCCAACCCGGGGTCGGGCTGCGGAGCCGAGGAAGTCCGACTCGGGGTCGGAGTGCTGGATCATAGGGCAGCCGACCCGGGGTCGGGCTGCGGAGCCGAGGAGGTCCGACTCGGGGTCGGAGTGCTGGATCATAGGGCAGCCGACCCGGGGTCGGGCTGCGGAGCCGAGGAGGTCCGACTCGGGGTCGGAGTGCTGGATCATAGGGCAGCCGACCCGGGGTCGGGCTGCGGAGCCGAGGAGGTCCGACTCGGGGTCGGAGTGCTGGATCATAGGGCAGCCGACCCGGGGTCGGGCTGCGGAGCCGAGGAGGTCCGACTCGGGGTCGGAGTGCTGGATCATAGGGCAGCCGACCCGGGGTCGGGCTGCGAAGCCGAGGAGGTCCGACTCGGGGTCGGAGTGCTGGGTCAAAGGGTAACTGTAGCTTTCCTGGATACGCGTGCCGATCACGTGGGGCATGGCGGCTTAATTCCCCCATAACAGTAGCCCCCCACTTCCGAGCCTGGAACCAGAAGGGGAACAGGTGAAGGGAGTGATGTTTCGAGATTGCCGCCATCCTTCGGAGAGGCGCGCGCGCTTCAAGCTTCCCGCCTTCTTTATGGCGTATGACTGTTGCTGCTGACCTGGCAACCTGAGGATTTCGGCGGACATCCTTCCTTAATGGTGTCGATTCGCCTTTGGGGTGCGAGCGACCCTCAGGAAACTCTTCCGGCGCTAAGCCAGGCATCCGAGGGTTAGGCCTCAGGAAATTCTTCCGGCGCTAAGCCAGGCATCCGAGGGTTAGGCCTCAGGAAATTCTTCCGGCGCTAAGCCAGGCATCCGAGGGTTAGGCCTCAGGAAACTCTTCCGGCGCTGAGCCAGCCATCCGAGGGTTAGGCCTCAGGAAACTCTTCCGGCGCTAGGCCAGGCATCCGAGGGTTAGGCCTCAGGAAATTCTTCCGGCGCTAAGCCAGGCATCCGAGGGTTAGGCCTCAGGAAATTCTTCCGGCGCTAAGCCAGGCATCCGAGGGTTAGGCCTCAGGAAACTCTTCCGGCGCTGAGCCAGGCATCCGAGGGTTAGGCCTCAGGAAATTCTTCCGGCGCTAAGCCAGGCATCCGAGGGTTAGGCCTCAGGAAATTCTTCCGGCGCTGAGCCAGGCATCCGAGGGTTAAGCCTCAGGAAATTCTTCCGGCGCTAAGCCAGGCATCCGAGGGTTAGGCCTCAGGAAATTCTTCCGCTCGCTGGTCGGCCAAGGCTGGCGCAAGCCGAAGCGACCGGTCGGGGCTTCCGGCTAGTCTGCTCCCGGGATGATCATCGGGTTAGCCAGGCATCTGAGGGTTGTCAAGCCTCAGGGAAATTCCGCTCGTTGGTCGGCCAAGGCTGGCGCAAGCCGAGGCGACCCGTCGGGGCTTCCGGCTAGTCTGCTCCCGGGATGATCATCGGGTTAGCCAGGCATCCGAGGGCCGAGCCTCGGGAGATTCCACTCGTTGGTCGGCCTAGGCTGGCGCAAGCCGAGGCGACCGGTCGGGGCTTCCGGCTAGTCTGCTCCCGGGATGATCATCGAGTTAGCCAGGCATCCGAGGGCCGAGCCTCGGGAGATTCCACTCGTTGGTCGGCCTAGGCTGGCGCAAGCCGAGGCGACCGGTCGGGGCTTCCGGCTAGTCTGCTCCCGGGATGATCATCGGGTTAGCCAGGCATCTGAGGGTTGTCAAGCCTCAGGAAATTCTTCCGGCGCTAAGCCAGGCATCCGAGGGTTAGGCCTCAGGAAACTCTTCCGGCGCTGAGCCAGGCATCCGAGGGTTAGGCCTCAGGAAACTCTTCCGGCGCTAGGCCAGGCATCCGAGGGTTAGGCCTCAGGAAACTCTTCCGGCGCTAGGCCAGGCATCCGAGGGTTAGGCCTCAGGAAATTCTTCCGGCGCTAAGCCAGGCATCCGAGGGTTAGGCCTCAGGAAATTCTTCCGGCGCTAAGCCAGGCATCCGAGGGTTAGGCCTCAGGAAATTCCACTCGTTGGTCGGCCTAGGCTGGCGCAAGCCGAGGCGACCGGTCGGGGCTTCCGGCTAGTCTGCTCCCGGGATGATCATCGGGTTAGCCAGGCATCCGAGGGCCGAGCCTCAGGAGATTCCACTCGTTGGTCGGCCTAGGCTGGCGCAAGCCGAGGCGACCGGTCGGGGCTTCCGGCTAGTCTGCTCCCGGGATGATCATCGGGTTAGCCAGGCATCTGAGGGTTGTCAAGCCTCAGGAAAATTCTGCTCGTTGGTCGGCCAAGGCTGGCGCAAGCCGAGGCGACCGGTCGGGGCTTCCGGCTAGTCCGCTCCCGGGATGATCATCGGGTTAGCCAGGCATCCGAGGGCCGAGCCTCGGGAGATTCCACTCGTTGGTCGGCCTAGGCTGGCGCAAGCCGAGGCGACCGGTCGGGGCTTCCGGCTAGTCTGCTCCCGGGATGATCATCGGGTTAGCCAGGCATCTGAGGGTTGTCAAGCCTCAGGGAAATTCCGCTCGTTGGTCGGCCAAGGCTGGCGCAAGCCGAGGCGACCGGTCGGGGCTTCCGGCTAGTCTGCTCCCGGGATGATCATCGGGTTAGCCAGGCATCCGAGGGCCGAGCCTCGGGAGATTCCACTCGTTGGTCGGCCTAGGCTGGCGCAAGCCGAGGCGACCGGTCGGGGCTTCCGGCTAGTCTGCTCCCGGGATGATCATCGGGTTAGCCAGGCATCCGAGGGCCGAGCCTCGGGAGATTCCACTCGTTGGTCGGCCTAGGCTGGCGCAAGCCGAGGCGACCGGTCGGGGCTTCCGGCTAGTCTGCTCCCGGGATGATCATCGGGTTAGCCAGGCATCTGAGGGTTGTCAAGCCTCAGGAAAATTCCGCTCGTTGGTCGGCCAAGGCTGGCGCAAGCCGAGGCGACCGGTCGGGGCTTCCGGCTAGTCTGCTCCCGGGATGATCATCGGGTTAGCCAGGCATCTGAGGGTTGTCAAGCCTCAGGAAAATTCCGCTCGTTGGTCGGCCAAGGCTGGCGCAAGCCGAGGCGACCGGTCGGGGCTTCCGGCTAGTCTGCTCCCGGGATGATCATCGGGTTAGCCAGGCATCTGAGGGTTGTCAAGCCTCAGGGAAATTCCGCTCGTTGGTCGGCCAAGGCTGGCGCAAGCCGAGGCGACCGGTCGGAGCTTCCGGCTAGTCTGCTCCCGGGATGTTCATCGGGTTAGCCAGGCATCCGAGGGCCGAGCCTCGGGTAATTCCACTCGTTGGTCGGCCTAGGCTGGCGCAAGCCGAGGCGACCGGTCGGGGCTTCCGGCTAGTCTGCTCCCGGGATGATCATCGGGTTAGCCAGGCATCCGGGGGCCGAGCCCCGGGATATTCCACTCGTTGGTCGGCCACTTGTCGCTCGCCGCCCATCGGGGTTTCTCCGTGCCCAGCCGCGACCGTGTTTCTCCTCTCCTCCAAGCGTTGCCTGGGGGGAACACGAGAAGGGTATTAAACGCTAATTAATGCGTTACCTGGGAAATCAGATCGCCAGTTGCTGCTGGTGAGGAGTGTTAGTTGAGCGGCCGCGAGGCCACTTCGTCTCTGGCGTCAAGTGACTCGACGCTTAGGGCCTCCATGGGCTTCTTCCCTTTGAGAGTTGCTAGGAAACACTGCCGTGCGGTCGGCTGGTCACCTCGGACCTCTCCAATCCCGGCCGCCGTGGGGAACCGCATGAGCAAATGGTAGGTAGAAACCACCGCGCGAAGGGCGTTCAGTCCGGGTCGTCCGAGGATAGCGTTGTAGGCCGAGGGGACACGGACGACCAAGAACCCGAGCCGCACCGTGGCTTCTGCGGGTGCAATGCCCGCAGTCACAGGCAGCTCGATGACACCTTCGGCCGAGATAGCGTCTCCAGTGAATCCTATGAGGGGGGTGGATGTTTTGTGCAACAATTGTCGGGACGAGCCCATCTTTTGGAAGGCCTCGTAATACAAAATATCAGCTGAGCTTCCACTATCCACAAGAACACGCCTTACATCATAGTCCGCCATAGTGAGAGAGATCACCATGGCGTCATCGTGGGGAGTCTGAACCCCCTTTACATCTTCATCACAAAAAGTGATTACATTTCCGACCCGCTGCCTCTTCGCGACGGCCACTCCTGATACTTCCGCCGAGCCCCCTGTGTTCCTCACGGGCCGAGAGCAGCCCCCAGTGATGGTGTGGATCACTCCCGCAACGGGTCGATTCTGCTCCCGAGGCTCCTGAGGGGCCGGGTCGGCTGGACGCGGATCTGCGGGGGGACGTCGGTCGTTTACATATCGACCGAGACGCCCTCGGCGAATGAGAGCCTCGATCTCGTCCCGAAGCTGGAAGCAGTCTTCGGTATCGTGGCCGTGGTCTCGGTGGTATTCACAGTACGCCCGAGAAGGCTTCCTCCCAGGGATCTTCTTCATCTGCCTCGGGACCGGGAGGTCCTCCCGCCCCTTGACCTCCATGAGGATCTGGGCCCGGGGGGCCAGGAGTGGGGTGTACCGGTTGAAGCGTCGGTGCGGAGAACGAGGGCGTATGGCACCGTGGTTCCTTGCTGGTGACGGGCTTCTGCGCCGGCGTTGAGGCGTCGGGCTCCTCCTCTGGGGTGCCTCTTTTCGCCTTTTCTTCCCGGGCTTTAGAGGGGCCTCGGCGGCCTCCTTGTTCCGGTGGGAGGCTGCCTCCTCGGCGTCTGCATACTGGTTTGCCCGAGACAACAGCTTCGGAAAGCTCCGCGGCAGGCGTTTGTCCAGGGAGAAGGTGAGTCTGCCCTTCCGGAAGCCTCGCTTCAGGGCTGAGAGAGCCACCTCCTGGCTCAAATTCCGGACCTCCAGTGTTGCCTTGTTGAAGCGGGTGAGATAATCCCGCAGGCTCTCTCCCTCGTTCTGCCGGACATCGAAGAGGGAGTCGGAGACCAGTCTTCGCCGGCTACTGACGGCGAAATGGCTGATGAAGAGACGGGTGAACTGGTGGAAGGACTGGATGGAATTAGCCTCCAGGCCGGCGAACCACGCCCTTGCCGGGCCGCGGAGGGTCGCCGGGAAGGCCTTGCAGAGGAGAGGATCCGATGCTCCATGGAGGAGCATAAGAGTCCTGAAACTCTCCACGTGGTCCCGTGGGTCCGCCGCCCCGTCGTAGGGTTCGATCGCCGGCATTTTGAACCCCGGCGGGTTTAGGGTCCGCAGGATCCTTGAGGCAAGCGCCGGCTGGGAGGAGATCTCCAAGTCGGCGAAGGGATCTTTGGAGTGGCCCTTCAGGACCTGGAGCTGTCTGTGGAGATCGTCCACCCGCCGGTCCAGGGAGCGCGACCGGTGGGTGGGAGACAAGGAGCGGCGCGAGGGGGACCGACTGGAGTGCGGGCCCCTCGAGGACTGGGGTGTCTGAGAACGCGCCCGGGTCCGCCTCTCGTACCCCGCGCAGCTCCGATGAGAAGGCCCTGGCAGAATGGACCGCACTCGAGAATCCTCCTCGCGCCAGCGCTCCTCTCCATGGGAGAGGAAGGAGCGCGGGTTGTGAGGAAGAGGCGAGTGCTCGGGGAGCAGCGGCTCCTGAGCCCGCTGCGGCACCCGAGAGATCACACCCTGTAGATTCTGCACTGCCTCCGCGAGGGTGCGAACCTGCTGGGCTAGCTGGTCGAACTGAGCAGGTTCGACCGTCTGAATGGGAGGAGAAGCGGTGGAATGCTGCTGAGAGTGTGTTGGGGACGCAGCAGCCTCCCGGCCAGAGGCGCGAGAGGCTCCGCGACCGGAAGCATTGGAAGCTCCGCGACCACCTCGCCGTGCCATTACGATCGTTCTGAGATTCGGCCCTTTCTCTAGCGCCAACTGTTGCTGGTGGTCCAAACCGAGAACGATTGACACGACGGTGTGAACGGGGTCCCGCCTGAGTTGTCTTGGTTGGTGCTGGTTGCGCTCCACCTTCCGCCAAGGAACCTGCAAACAAGCCTTGCACCACCACCAGGGTAGTGATGGCCCTCCGACGGTCAAGTCAGAGGAGATTGGAGGAGGAGAGATGATAACCACAAGTGGGAGAGAGTGCTCTGGGAGGTATTGCTTACCCCCCCCCTTCTCCCCCCAGCCGCGTATATACCTGGCTGGGAGGTCCCTCAGGGGGGTTTGTCGTCGTGGGCCACGATCGAATGGCCACTGACATGGCGGCTTAATTCCCCCATAACAAGTATTAAATAGAGTACCATCTAAGTCTGTATCTAGCACTCCATATGAGATATGGAAAGGAAAGAAACCTAATCTTAAGTATCTTAAGATATGGGGTTGTCATGTTTATGTCAAAAGAAATTTTGGACATAAGCTAAGTGCTAGATCGGACAAATGTATATTTGTAGGTTATCCTAAAGACAGTTTAGGATATATCTTCTATGATCCTACTGAACAAAAGGTATTTGTTGCTAGGCATGCCACTTTCTTGGAAAAAGAGTTTTTCTTAGAAAAAGGCAAGGATAGAAGAATTGAACTTGATGAAGTTCAAGACCTACAAGGTGAGACACATAATAATCCTCAACCAGATGTACCCATGAAAGAGGTACAACCACTACACACTACTCCTCTCCGAAGGTCAGAAAAGTGTGTAATGCACCTGAGAGGTATGGGTTTATCATTGACAATGATGAAGCCCACATCGTTGATAATGATGACCCTCTGACTTATTCAAAAGCTGTCAAGAGTAGGGACTCTGACAGATGGCTGGAAGCCATGAAATCCGAGATAGATTCTATGTATATAAATCAAGTGTGGACTTTAGTTGATGCACCTGAGGGAGTGATTCCAATAGGGTGCAAATGGGTATACAAGAAGAAGATAGGAGCTGATGGCCAAGTAGAAACCTACAAGGCCAGGCTAGTGGCAAAAGGTTTCAGGCAAAAATAAGGTATTGATTATGATGAAACTTTTTCGCCAGTAGCTATGCTCAAATCTATTCGGATTATGCTTGCTATAGCTGCATACTATGATTATGAGATCTGGCAAATGGATGTCAAAACCGCCTTTCTTAATGGTCACCTTGTGGAAGAGGTTTATATGACACAGCCAGAGGGATTTGTCTCAAGAGGGAGAGCAAATCAAGTATGTAGGCTTAAGAAATCTATTTATGGATTAAAGCAGGCATCTAGGAGTTGGAACATCCATTTTGACATGATAGTCAAAGAGTTTGGCTTCATTAAAAATATAGATGAACCTTGTGTGTACAAGAAGACTAGTGGGAGTGCTATTGTCTTCTTGATATTATATGTGGACGATATATTGGTCATTGGAAATGATGTTCCAATGATGCAATCGGTCAAGACTTGGTTATCAAAGAAATTTTCCATGAAAGACTTGGGTGAAGCATCCTATATACTTGGTATAAGGATCTATAGAGATAGATCTAAAAGGATGCTAGGTTTGTCCCAGTCTAGGTACATAGAAAATGTGCTGAAGAGGTTCAGCATGGATGGAAGTAAGAAAGGTTTCTTACGCATAGGACATGGCATACAACTCTCTAGGCAGATGTCTCCTAAGACATCTGAAGAGAGGAATAGAATGAGTTCTATTCCCTATGCTTCGGCAGTAGGGTCAGTCATGTATGCTATGTTATGTACCAGGCCTGATGTAGCTTATGCCTTGGGTATGGTAAGTAGATTTCAGGCAGATCCCGAAGAGGATCATTGGAAAATTGTGAAAAGCATTCTCAAATACTTGAGAAGGACTAGAGATGTTTTTCTGATTTATGGAGGATCAGAATTGAAACTAGAAGGCTATTCAGATTCTAGCTTTCAATCTGATCCAGATGATAGCAAGTCAATCTCTGGATATATCTTCACTTTGAATGGTGGAGCTGTGAGTTGGAAAAGTTCCAAACAGCAAACTGTAGCTGACTCAACTACTGAGGCAGAATACATAGCTGTTAGTGAAGCTGCTAAGGAAGCAGTCTGGATGAAGAAGTTCATCACAGAGCTGGGTGTAGTTCCTGAGATTGCCAGACCAGTCCCAGTTTATTGCAATAACACTGGAGCTGTTGCACAGGCTAAGGAACCAAGGTCTCATCATAGATCCAAGCACATTTTGAGACGCTTCCACCTTGTTCGAGAGATAATCGAAAGACAAGACGTCAAGATTGAACGAGTAGACACAAAGAACAATATAGCAGACCCATTTACCAAAGCTCTACCACAGCAGCAATTCAATCGTCACCTCGATTGTATGGGGTTAAAATATAAGGGCGATTGGCTTTAGTGCAAGTGGGAGATTGAAAGAGTAGATGCCCTATAAGCCAATCATTTGATAGGTTTCTCTTTGTAATCCTCCAAATCATGTACTTTGACACTTGATATATATCAATAAAGGCATTGTGTTTCATCATTTGCTGCTTATCTATTTTATTATTGGATGATGAACCCCATAAATTAGGACATTGGTTTTAGGGTTATGATGAGATCATACCAGTGAGACCTAAAATTCTAAAATCCTAATTTAGAATATTCCCAGTCAAATTGGTATATTGAGTCGGGGATCAATATTACCGGAAAGACTGGCACATCTTATGTATGCTCAATGTAGAGGGTGATTGATCTCACAATCACTTGTGTGAGACACTAATACAAAGATGTGGGAGCTCATTAGAGGAATGAGTTCACTGAAATGACCAGCCATGAGAGCATCTTATGGATTCTTACTTAATTATCAAAAGATGGTTCTCATAGTGGAAGTTGTGCAAGTGATCCTTAGACCTGAGATCACCATGGTATCTTGTGCACTTGAAGCTATGTTTTGGTTTACCCTCATTCACGACATTGCGTTGTGTACGGGGTATTCTGGATATGGTGGATTTTGTACGAAGGTTGTGAGTAGGTCAACAAGAAATCAGTCACTTCTAGTAAGAGAAGGTAACATCCTACTTACTCTAATCTTATGATGATTCAAGAAGCCTTTGATCAAAGCAAAATGAATATTAGAAAGAGTTTCTAATGTTTCATTGTTTGAATTATCATATAAAAGATTGAGAGAGACATGAATAAGTGATTGAGTTTGATATTGATCCATACTCATGCACTTATTCAGGATGTAGTATGACTGAGGGATTGAATTGCACGGTAACTTGCCACTGAAGGGTATGTTGGATTTGTCCAATACATTCCTCATCTTCCGGGTAGACATGATACGTTGCTAGACGTCAATCATGTCTTGTGGGTTGATCGGATCAAAGAGTTTGATTAGATCAAAGCATCAGAAAGGTTCTGATTGCTAAGTCAGGTTTAGCACTAAATTGAACCTAAATTGGATTAGAGGTATTCTAATCAGGTTAGGTCAACTTGCACCTGCACCTACTACTGGCTAAGATAAGGAACCCAATGGGTCACACACAAGGGAATTGATCAAGGGTCTAATTGGATTAGATCATGTTTGCAAGATGAACATGCTAGCACGTGTTGCAAACCCTAGGTCCTGATTCAAATTAAATTCGAATATGATTCTTAGGTTAGGTTGATCTAATATGATTAGATCATGACCTAATATGGGTTAGCCAAGAGTTGGAACCCATTTGGCTTTAATTAGACCTGATTTGATTAGGTTTAATGTTTTATTTAAGTTGGTTAAACCCAATTGGATTGGGTTTGATAGGGCCTTCACTTCTGGACCATTGGATCGCTCCCTGGATGAAGGATCTGGTCCACTGGTTGGCGCCTTCATCTGGACCATTGGATGGATTTCTGGATGAAGGATAGCGCTTGAATCTGGACCACTGGATGGCTCTCTGGATGAAAGATCTGGACCATTTGTCAGCGCCTGAATCTGGACCACTGGATGGTTCTCTGGATGAAAGATCTGAATCGTTGCTCAGCGCCTGAATCTGGACCATCGGTGATGGCATCTTGCTTCTGGACCATTGGATGGCACCCTGGATGATGATGCCTTGATCTGGATCATTAGATGGCGCCTAGATCTGGACCATTGGCTTTGGTTCACTGCATTTGGGCCCTTGGATCATCAGGATTTAAGAGGGAGACATGAGAAAGAAGTTGATACATCCTTCTCCTTAGCAACCCATCATGATGGGATGCCTATTTTGGCACATGCCTCATCATGATGAGGTGTGTGGATGGGATGCATCCCTTTATGATGCATCCCTCCATCTCTTATAAATAAGGAGGTGCCTTGGGGTTCTAAAGACGATCAAAAGAAAAAGTCTCTCCTTCTCTCTTCCTTATCCCTTCTTTCTTACAAGCCTCTCTCTTTTGTCCTAACCCAAGACAAGAGGGTCTTCTTTAGGACAAAAAGGCTAGTGAATGTTTTAGAGGTAGAAAGGAAGAAGGAAGTGAAGGAAAATCAGCCAATTAAATCCTTTGGAAGGATTGAACAATTAGAATCAAGTTTTGGTGGAGCTAGAGTCTTGAACCCATTCCTGTGTGGATCAACATCGGAGGGTGAACATTTGGGCACCTTGGGACATCTTCAGACATATTGGATATAGCGTGATAGGTATTCTTCTATACCAAGATTATATTTTCTACATTATTTGGTTATACTATTAAGGCGATCTTGGCTTATTAGGGTTCATATAATGGGTTTATAAGAAAATTTTATAATCTCGTATCTTCCGCTGCACCCTAGGGCACTGGGAAACCCAACACACCTCTGGGCAACACTTGTTTTCATAATTACAAATTTTGATTCTCACAAATCTAATACATAATTAGGCTCATTATACAATTATCTCACAATAGTAAAATAAGAACACAATAGAAGCAATATAGGAGTACTATGAGAGGAGATGGAAACTCGGTTGAGAGAGGGATGCTTTGGTTGAGTGGTGTACTTTAAGACTTCACTAAAAGTTTCTATTTATAGGTTTGAGAGGGCAAGAGACATCGGAGGGCATTTAAAGCTTGATTCCCATCAATCTTCAACCATAAGGCATGAATGGCTTGATTAGATTGATTTCTTCAATCAACATAAGTTCAAATTGATCTTGTTTTTCATAACTTGATATGATTTGAATTTTGCACATGTCTAAGTGTGGTTGACATGCTTCAGTATGTAGATTGAACATCTCCTTCTTGTGGCAAGATAATTTTTCAACATGACGAGGATGATATATAGCATCATCTAGACCATTCAAGCTTGATTTGGTTGATTTGCTTGTATTATTCATTAAGATTTTCAAATAATTGCCATGCTTCATGCTCATTTTGAAGCATAAAAGTCCCCCCGCATGCAGCATCGATCATCTGACGGTTTCGTTCAGTCAATCCATCATAGAAACATTGTACTAGCTGCCATTTAGGTATTTGATGATGTGGGCATTTACGGATTAGGTCCCTAAATCTCTCCCAAGTTTCATGAAATTCTTCTTCCTCGATTTGGAAGAAGCTTGTAATGGCATGTCTAAACTGGTTCGTTCTTCCTAATGGGAAAGTATTTTTTAAGAAATTCTTGTTGCATTTGATCTCAGGAACGAATCGAATTAGCTTCTAAAGAATTCAGCCATTGCTTGGCTCTATCTTTAAAGGAGAAGGGGAATAATCTAAGTTTTAGAACATCATCAGTGAAATTCTGAATCTTGACAGTGGTGCAAATCTCAAAAAATTCATTTAAGTGTTTATATGGGTCTTCGTTAGTGAGCCCATAAAAAGATGGGAGCATTTGGATCACACTAGACTTTATTTCATATTGTACAGCTGCTACTTTAGGTAATCGAATGCAAGATGGAGAAGTGTAAATGGTGGGAGTAAAGTACTCCCTCAGGAGTTTGGGTTGTTCTTCAGCCATCTCAGGAGGTGGGGATGATTCTATTGTTATGATCTCAGCTTGAATATTTCTAAGGGTCCGTTCTATTTCAGGGTCAAAAGGTAATAGGTCACGTACTCTAGAATGACTCCCTTGCATACACTAGTACTTGATCAGTCAAGCATGCAATAAAAGAAAAACACATCAATCCTTGTATTTGTCCTAAAATCACTAGACAGCTCCTAACTGGTTTGAAGAGGGCACCTAAGCCTCCAATCCGATCTAATGAACCGAGTTGACCAGGTAAGCTTTCAGGTAAGTGGAGGGGTCACGATGCGTTCGCAAAGGTCCCACTTAAACCCACTTGCCTCGAACAGATGAACTGTCTCCCTTATAGGGACAAAGCTTGCCTAGACATCAACTAAGCCACAGAGCGAAATTGGTGCAACTCTCGGTGATCTTCGTCCTATTGAGCTCGAATGTCCCTAGGAGCCAACGTCTAATTAATTTTAAAGTGACACTATGTGAGATTGAGTTCACCTAAGTTGGGCAAGAGTCTGGTGATGAAATCCGGCTCTTATCTTGTTGGGGTGATTGCCCTTACTAAGTGCAGATTAAATGGTGTATGTATATCAGGCATGCGTTCACAATTTTGCTGAAATTAAAATTAAACAATCACCACAAAATGTTAAGCTAATAATCAATTTAAACAAGAAAGGTTTAGAGGTTACCAAAGGAAATTTCCCCAGCAATTTAATTTTTTTTTTTTAATTTTTAGGCAAACCTCTACAGCATTCCTTTTCCAGCAGTTCTCCTTTTGATCATCCCAGATTTTTTCGATTTCTGATCAAATAGTATAAAAAGAAAAATTAAAAAATTAGTGAGAGAGAAAGAGGAGATAAGAAAAGTAACAATAATAGAAAATAATTTTTATTTTATTTTAGATAAATATTTTTTTTGAAAGTTTTTTTTATAATTTTTTTTTAATGATAGGAAAAATAATTATGCTAGCAATCCCCGGCAACGGCGCCAAAAATTGATCGGTTCTTTCAATTTTAAAAATAAACCACGCAATAGCACGTATCCTGTAGGATAGTGATTACGGATGTCAGTCCACAGGGATTGAAGAATAAGTTATTTTTCTTTTAAAAATAAATCAAGAAGAAGGATTTGCTAACTTGATTTAACTAAATTAAACTATGAGTGCGAATTGGAATTTATCAGAGTAAATAGATGTTGGGTTTGGAATCCACCACATAGCATTGCATCAAGGACCGTGTTCTTAATTTTTGTCTTTTGGAGAGGCATGCAATTTGGCTACAAGCCTTTTAAAATAAAATCATAAAGAGTGTTAGGAAGATCCATCTTCGGTGTAGCATGAAGTGTCTACCTAAGTATGTTAATCTAGGATGCAGCACACTTCATCTTCCTAGGCATGGATCATCTTAGACTACTTTAGCAAACATGATTAGTAACTAGCATGCTCAAAGTTTAAATATCATAAAGAAATATTTCATTGAAAATAAGAATTTAAACAAGCTCCAAAATAATAAAAAAATAAGAACTACAATTGCCCTGATACATTGCTAGGGCTTCATCCAGCCCTAGATTGGACGTTTAGCCGCGTATGGCTTCCGGACGGCCTCCCATCTTTAAGTGAAAGTCTTCCCCTCCCATTCTTCCCAAAATATCACAAAATATTCTCTTCCCCCCCCCTTCTTTCTTTTTTTATTTCTTTTCTCTCGTTCTTCACTACAAAACAGAGCCCCCTCCCCCGTTTTCTTTCCTCTCTCCACCGAGCTCCCCCCCTTGCCACCGAACACCCCGGTTGCTTGGTTCTTCCTCCTTTTATAGATCCCGAAGACCCAGCGATGGATCCCCAGCGAGGAGGAGGGCGTGATGCTGGGAATGGATCCGGCTGAGGCTTGAGTTCTGTTGCACGCGAGATCGCTGGAGAAGGGCGTGATGCTGGGAATGATCTCGGGCTTGATTGCAGAGGCTGGTGAATGCGGAAGGGAGAAGAGATAGAGGCAGGGTCATCCAGGATTTGGGGATCTTGAATCCGGACAGTGAGATCGTCGGTGGATGTGGCTGGAATGGGCTGATGGCGCTGGTGCTGGATTTCGACTGCTGGGAGTGGATCGTTGATTGCAGCCGGCTGGGATCGCGGAGGAGTGGTCGCTGGCGGAACACCCGGGGATGAAGACGATGCTGCAGCTGCTTGGATGCGGAAGACGCCCGGCTGATTCTCTCGTAGGTAAATCTGGCACGCGGCTGATACGAAGTCCCGTTGTTTTGAAACGAGGGCGGAGGATCAGGCTGATTCGGAGGGCTTTCTGGGCGCAGTGATTCCGTGAGTAGGAGCGGAATGGCTGGACTGCCGGGATCTTGGATGCATCATGGAGAGAATCAAAGCGGAGGATCGTACGCGGGAGGATTAGGAGGAGATGAGGATGTTGGGATCGGCTGGGAGGAATTCCTTTGAACGCGCGGGGGAGGATGCGGAAAGGATGATCATGCGGCTTGTTCCAAAACAGGGGAGGAGAAAGGAAAATAATGTGGAAGATGAATACGGGAATGAGGGAGGTTATGTGAATTTTTTATTATTTAAATTTCTTCTTCTTTTTTTAGATAAGTGGTTGGGGTCCACTCGGGTAGGTTGGAAGGGCTTTGTTCTGAATCTAAAATAAAGGAAGTTTGGACACGTGGAGAAAATGGGAGAGGCCTCTGTTTTGCTAGGTTGGGAAGCTTGGTGCACACGGAAAAATATGACATGGACAAAGGAATGGATAGCTTCATGCGCATGTGGGAGAAAGCAGTCCACACATGAAACAGATTGGGACTAGTTTGTGAATGGGATGACTCGACCTGCACACACATTAGACTAAGTCAATATAGAAAATTAAAACAAACTTGAATTACCTCTAATAATTTATTAAAATGCAATGACGAGGGGAAACACATTTTTTCTGTTAATATTTAAAATATGTGCATAACAATAATAATAAGTGCTATTTAAAATAGATAAATTTGTACATTATTTAGCACTTATCACATGGTAGCCACTATGGGATTCTCTGTTGCCAAAGGGCAATCTACCAACAGACCACCTCTTTTCAATGACACAAATTTCACTTATTGGAAAGCTCGTATAAGAATTTTTATTCAAGCACTTGACTATGATTTATGGACTGTTATTGTTAATGGACCTCACACACCAACTAAAATTGTTGATGGCATCACCTTATTCAAACCTGAGACTGAATGGGATGACCATGATAAAAGAATGGCTCAGCTGAATGCAAAAGCCATGAATGTTTTTTACTGTTCTTTAGATGTAAATGAGTTTAATCGCATATCTATTTGCATGACTGCTAAAGAAATCTGGGATAGGCTGGAAGTTACATATGAAGGCGCTAACCAGGTCAAAGAATCTAAAATCAGTATGCTAGTGCATAAGTATGAATTATTTAAAATGCAAAACAGTGAATCTATAACTGAAATGTTTACTAGATTCACTGATATTATAAACGGCCTGAAAAGTCTTGGTAGATCTTACTCTAACAGTGATCTTATTCGAAAAATTCTTAGGTCTCTTCCTAGAGCATGGGAAGAAAAGGTCACTGCTATTCAAGAAGCAAAAGATCTCAACTCTCTCCCACTGGAAGAACTGCTGGGTTCCTTAATGACTCATGAGCTCTCAATGAAACAAAACCTTGAGGAGGATGAACCCAAAAAGTGCAGAACCATTGCTCTTAAATCCACTCTACATGAAGATTCTCGCGAGGATTCTGAATCTGATAATAGTGAGGAAATGGCCCTGATTACAAGAAAGTTCAAAAAATTCTTTAGAAGAAATAAAGAAAACTTCAAGAGAAGGTCTGTAATCAAGGGGGAGCAAACCAAAGAAAAATAAGGAACAATATATTTTTATGAGTGCAAAAAGCCTGGACACTTCAGAACAGACTGTCCTCTGTTGAAAAAGGCTCTGAAGAGGTTAAGAAAGAAAGCTATGATGGCTACTTGGAGTAACAGTGATGAATCTAGCTCTGAAGAAGAAGAGCAGCAATAAGAAGCTGCAAATCTGTGTCTAATGGGACACGAAAATGAGGTATATCTGAATACTGAATATAATTTCACTTTCAATGAGCTTCAAGATACTTTTTCTGAGCTTATGATTGAATATAAAAGGCTTAGCTTAAAGAATAAGGAACTGAAGATTAAGAATCATTAGAAAAAGAAAATACTCTGCTTCTGAATAATAAGAAGAAACTGCATGAAAAAAATCAGAAGTTAGTAAATGAAGTTGAAAAACTGAAACCTATAGTTGATAAATTTATCCTAAGCTCCTGAGAAATAAAATCTAATTCTAGAAAGTCAAAAAGTTGTTTATGATAAAGCTGGTTTAGGATATAATCTTTGGAAGAAACAGAAATCATTGAAGAACATATTTGTAAAGCCAACTTATGTAAAACCGAAATCTACACTGTTTAAGTTAGATAAACTGAAACAAGAATACACTGCATGTAATCTTAAAAGCAAAAAACTAGTAAGTAATATTTCAGTTAGGAAGATATGGGTTCCGAAGGGAACCATCATTGCTAAAATTCAAGGACCCAAGAAAGCTTGGGTACCAAAGATAAAGAATTGAATTCTGTTTTGCAGGTGTGTCTAGCATCCCAAGCATCAAACAAAAAATGGTATTTGGACAGTGGATGCTCTAGACACATGACAGAGGATGAATCTCAGTTCATGTCCCTCAAAAAGAAAGACGGAGGAATGGTTACCTTTGGTGATAATGGAAAAGGCAAAATTATTGGTATTGGTAACATTCGGATTACTCCAACTACTTTTATTGAAAATGTTTTATTGGTAGATGGATTAAAACATGATTTGCTAAGCATTAGTCAATTCTGTGATAAAGGATGTGACTTTTGAATTATCAATGTGCTTAGTTTCTAGTACTAATAACAGTGGTATAATATTTACTGGACATAGACATGAAAATATGTATTTGGTTGATTTAGATCAAATACTCATGAAAAACATGGACTGTTTGGTAGCAATGAAAACCAAATAGTGAAGCTAGCTTGTTGCCCAGATAGACAACCCAAGAGGGGGGGGGGTGAATTGGGTTTTTAAATTAACTTAGCTAATTAAAACTTTGTGGATGATTAACTAAATACTATAGCCAGTTATTTAATTAAAGCTAAGTGCTGTGAGTAATGTGTGGGGAAGAAGATGAGAGACAATGCACTACAAACACAAAGTTTTATAGTGGTTCGGAGCTAACCCTTGCTCCTACGTCCACTCCCCAAGTCTCACTTGGGAATTTCACTATAACCCCCTTGGATTACAGTCGGTTGTTTTGCAAGCTCACAACCGAACTTGTTGTTTTACGAGCTCACAACGAACTCGGTCGGTTTTCCCAGGCTCACCGACTAGAACCAACCCCGATTGTTTTTCCGGGCTCACAATCAAACCCTTACACTCGTTGGTTTTAAACCGGCTCACCAACCAACCTTAATCCCCTTGATTCAATCCCCCGATTGAATCAAGTAAATACACGAGATAGAAGAAAACAGAAAATAGCTTCTCAAAAAGCAGATTTAAAACAATATAATCGTAAAGGAGTTAGAAGCCCTCAAACGCTTCTAAGATGGTGAAGAGGTGTGGCTTCTAGAACTCCGGTCTCCTCTTGAAAGAGTGATCGACTTGAAAGCAGGAGGAGGAAGCTTTGAATGCTGGGAAGATGTTGGTGGAGCAGTAAATGCAGATCTTCCCTTTTTCTCGTTGAAGAGCACTTAGAGAGCTTGAAGACTTGAATGCTAGGAGTGGAATGTGTGTTCTCTACCTTGCTACAGTCTTCTGTGGCTATTTAAGCCAACCCCCACGGAAACTAGCCGTTACTCTGCTTTTTCTGGCCGTTCTGCACACTCTGCGCAGCCTGACAATGTGACCGTTGGTGGGTTGGAGTCGACTCGCGCGATCAGGAGTCGACTCGGCTGTAGCAGGAGTCGACTCGAGCTTTTCCGGAATCGACTCGGCAACTGTTCCCAGTTTGAATTAAAGTTGCCGTCTTGACTGGGAGTCGACTCGTCTTGACCCGGAGTCGACTCGCCAACTTCTGGCGCTGACCTGGCAATTTTGGAGTCGGCTCATCCTCTGTAGTCCGTGGATCCAAATTTGAATTTTGTCCACTCGAGTCGACTCGACTGTCCTGGGAGTCGACTCGAATCTCAGAGCCCGAACTCCCGATTCTCTGTCTTTTGGCTCATCCAGTCTTGGAGTCGACTCGAACTTCCTTGGAGTCGACTCGGCTCTCAGTTTCCGAAAGTTGGTCTTCTGCCTTTTGACGTGAAGCTTGTCTTGGAGTCGACTCAAGCTGTCTGGGAGTCGACTCGAATCTCAGAGGCAGTAACATGGTCTTCTGTCTGTCGATGGTCGCACAGTCTCGGAGTCGACTCGCGTACTGCGGGAGTCGACTCGAATCTCAGAGTCCATAAAATGCTCTCTGACTTTTTCTTTGTGTACCGCTGGGAGTCGACTCGCGTTCCACTGGAGTCGACTCGAATCTCAGAGTCCATAAAACGCTCTCTGACTTTCTCTGTGTGTACCGCTGGGAGTCGACTCGCATTCCACTGGAGTCGACTCGAATCTCAGACCTGAAAAACTGCTCTTCTGTCCTTCTGTCTGTTTTCAGTCGGAGTCGACTCGTACTGATCAGGAGTCGACTCGAGCTCGTGCCAGTGACCTTGATACGCTTGGAGTCGACTCGTGAAACTCGGGAGTCGACTCGTATTTCAGACATTGGTTCATGCAGACTTCTTAACTTATCCAAAATGCTATGAACCAAGTCTAGAGACACTTGGACAGGATTTTCACTGAAACACTCAATTGAATTCATTAGTAATCACAAGATATACTCAAATGCTTTGAGCTCATCAAAATCAAACGGGGTTTTAATCGATCACTCCACAATCTCCCCCTTTTTGATGATGACAAAACTTTGAGTATATGTAAAATGAGTTGCTCAGTAAATAATGAAATAAACTCCATAAATGAATTCAAATGTCTGATAATTTAATTTATCCAAGTTTGAAAGGAGTGAAACATTAAATTTCGGAGTTAAAGTTTCCCCTTTCATTTGGAATTATATAAGCCTTCATATTCTGCAATCAATTGTTTGGCTTATATGACATTAATGATTTAGCTTGATTAAAATTCAGATTCTCCCCCTCAACATATGCATTCAACTATGTTTTGATTTTCTGAATTTCCTTTTAATGCTTTGAAATTTTTGAACTAAAATTTTTGTTTTTAGAGGAAAAATCTGTCAATTTGTTCTTGAGTAGGATTCAGCTAATCTCCGAATATCCCTTGAATAGATTCTGGAGATTACTCCATTAGGAGCCCCAAAAGAGAGATAATGAGCCTCGAGGTACGGAATCCACTTAGAACAAATTTATGTGTGTTTTTAAGAGTTTATCGTTTTATTTATTTCCATTGATTTCTTTTACATATTTTTTAATATTTCTCCCCTTTTACATATTTTATACTTACACATTTCTCCCCCTTTTTGTCATCATACCAAAAAGAAGGTAATCACACACAATCAATGGCACAAATGGCACAGTCAATCATCAAATGGCACAGAAATGAAGATAAGATGTCTACTCATTGTATTGATATGAAGGTGAATACATTTGAGCATACAATAGGTAAAGCAAGAACAATACAAAAGAAGACAAAACACAACTCAAAATCATCTATGACCTCCTCGAGGATGTGGCTCCCCCTCTCGAGGATACATCTCCTCCTCTGGAGAATGTGGCTCCCCCTCTCGAGGATACATCTCCTCCTCTGGAGGATGTAGCTCCTCCTCTCGAGGATGTGACTCCTCCTCTCAATCGGCTCTGCTCCATGAGGAGGGCGACTGCCTCTGTAACATGGCCCAGCTGCGTGATAATAGACGTGGTGGCTCTGCTATGTGTAGTGGAGAGCTCAGTCACCGACGTCTGAAGCCCAGTCACCGAGGTCTGAAGTGCGTCCAGCTTGTCGATGAGCACATTCGACAAGCGCTCGGCCCCCTCGGTGGTGGTGTGCATGTCACGGCGGATGTCATCCCGCATCCTCCTCGTGGTGCTCGTGACCTCGCTCATGCTGTGGAACTGGGCCTGCACCAGGGTCCTAATGTTGTAGATCTCCTGCCGCACCTCAGCCGTCATGTCTGTCATGGCTGTCAAGGATGGGACCAATGCTGAGGATGGAGTGGGTGCAGGAGTGGAAGCTGGCACGGAACCTCGGAGCTCCCGGAGCAGCTCGTCCCTCAAATCTCGGACATCTCCTGCCGCAGCTCCCGGAGCTGCTCTGGATCAATACGGACCTCCATAGATGGTGGAGCTGAGGAGGAAGGTCCGACAGAGGTGGTAGGAGCAGGAGGAGTGGATGGAAGGTCTGGATGGTTTGGGAACTCTGGGTAGTCAGAATCTGGCTCAGGACTGGGTGATGGTCTGGTGGTCTGAGCGGTGAGAGTGGACTTCCTAACCCAGATCCCTTCTCTCTTCCAAAATCCCATCCTGTGCATGGTCCCCGTACCCAAGCGATCAGTCCATCGCAAGGCACGAGAGGGTTCCTTCTCAGGAATGAAAATTTCGTACTGCCTAAAGAGAAGAGTGAATGACATTCCGTATGGGAGGGAGAGCCTAGGTCTATCCAGGGGCTCACACATATACCTATAAATGAGCTTGGGGAAGTTGACCGGGGTGTCCTGAAGAATGTAAGACATAATAGCCAGGTCCCTCTCATTCACAAAATCAAATCTCCCTGTCTTAGGGAAGATGGACCTGGACAAAATGCTCAAAAGGATTCTCACTTCAATAGGAAGTGAGCTAGCAGATACCTCATCTAGGGGAGACTGAGGTGGATGCCCTAAGACGATCGTAAGGGCCTCAAATCTATCCTCAGGATGTGCAGGAGCCACCCCTACTAATGGAAGGTGGAGGATATGGGCAATGAGGTCCTCTGTGACACGCAATGGGACACCTAATACCGTGCCCTCAATACCTCCATCTCCCCGATGGACGGTACTGTAGAACTCTTGAACTAGGCCAGGATAGGTGGGAAGGTCCAAGGTGAGGAAGTACTCTAGACCCTGGGCTCTAAGCCTATCGCCTATGGTGAATCCTTCCCGGGAGAGATAGTCGAAAGTGACATACCTCCCGGAGGTGACGGCCTTCCCGGCCAACGGCCTAACATGAACCACCCTAGGCGGGGAACGATCCGGAGGAGGTTGCCTCGCGGGATCGTGCCACGCCTTGGAGCGCCGCTCGGGACCGGCCATGGGACGGGACCTCTTTCTAACAACTCCCTTGCGAGGCATCTTGACCTAAACGAGATGAAAACCTAGAGAACGAAGAAGGATCGATAGAGGAAGCTCGGGACTGACCTGAAAAGACCTAGGAACGGACGGAAACTCAATGTCCGGCGAAGAATCGACGGGAAAAGGGCTTGGAGACGATCGAGGATGACCTAGGAGTCGGCTCTAGGGCTTTGTGAACAGTGGCGGCTTGAGAAAAAGTGTTTGCGAAACGACAAACCTAGGGTTAAAAAGTCGGATCCCGACTGCGAGTCGACTCCCCTGAGTCGCGAGTCGACTCGACCTCGAGTCGACTCCAGAAAATGCGCGAGTCGACTCTCCTTATGCGCCTGTAGACTTTGAGTCGACTCCCGACAATGTGCGAGTCGACTCCCCCTCAGCTGCCAACTTTGCGAGTCGACTCCCCCAAATGCGCGAGTCGACTCCCCCTTAGGAGCCGGCTCTGAAACTTACTCGAGTCGTCTCTAACCTTGGCACGCACTTAAAAATCATGCTATAACCGTGCCAAATGAGGGAAAATCACCTAGTTGGGATCTGATTTGATGATCATTGAATAGAAACTCTATTTTAACCTCATTTTAACCATCAAAATCAATTAATCTAGTGGAAACTCCCACTAGGATGGGTCAATCACTCCTAATCCCCTCCTAAGTACACTGAACCTCTCTTCACTTAGGGATTTTGTGAAAATATCTGCTAATTGATTATCAGTACAAACAAATTGGAGAGTCACATCACCATTCAATACATGATCTCTTATGAAGTGATGTCTTATCTCAATGTGTTTAGTTCTTGAGTGTTGAATTGGATTTTTAGTTAGGTTTATGGCACTTGTATTATCACAATTAATGGGGATTGTATCTTGTTTAATGCCATAATCTTCTAATTGTTGTTTAATCCACAAGATTTGAGCACAACAACTCCCGGCTGCAACATATTCAGCTTCTGCAGTGGATAATGCAACCGAGTTTTGTTTCTTGCTAAACCATGAGATTAGGTTTTCTCCTAGAAATTGACAAGACCCGCTGGTACTTTTTCTATCAAGCTTACATCCAGCGAAGTCTGAATCTGTGTACCCTATTAAGTTTAGGCTAGATTCTTTAGAGTACCACAGCCCTATGTTCTTAGTTCCTATTAAGTATTTAAAGATTCTCTTAACTGCAGCTAGGTGTGATTCTTTAGGATTAGCCTGATATCTAGCACACATGCACACACTAAACATAATATCAGGCCTACTTGCAGTAAGATACAGTAAAAAATCTATCATACCTCTATAAAGTTTTTGATCTACAGATTTACCTGATTCATCTTGGTCTAACTTACATGATGAGCTCATGGGGGTGCTGATTGACTTGTTTCCCTCCATATCGAACTTCTTGAGCATCTCCTTGATATATTTGGCTTGATTGATGAAGATGCCTCCTTCAGATTGTTTGATTTGAAGCCCGAGGAAGTAGTTCAGCTCTCCCATCATGCTCATCTCAAACTCACTCTGCATCAAATCAGCAAATTCCTCGCAGAGGGGATTGTTAGTAGCACCGAAAATGATATCATCAACATAAATCTGTACTAATAACATATCCTTATTTTTCTTTTTCAGAAATAATGTTGTATCTACATTTTCCTAGAGAATTCATGTTCTAATAGAAATTTACTAAGTCTCTCATACCATGCTCTAGGTGCTTGTTTTAGACCATAAAGTGCTTTGTTCAGTTTATACACATGATTGGGGTATTGATGATTTTCAAAACCAGGAGGTTGTTCCACATATACCTCCTCATTAATAAACCCATTTAGAAAAGCACTTTTTACATCCATTTGATATAGCTTGAAGTCCTTAGAGCATGCATATGCTAATAATAGTCTAATAGCCTCAAGTCTAGCCACGGGAGCAAAGGTTTCATCAAAGTCTATACCTTCTTCTTGATTATAACCCTTTGCTACTAGTCTAGCCTTATTCCTTATAACAATTCCATTTTCATCTAGCTTATTTTTATATATCCATTTTGTACCTATAATTGGATATTCAGAAGGTCTCTCTACTAGATCCCACACTTTGTTTCTAGTAAATTGGTTTAGTTCTTCTTGCATTGCATTTATCCAATTTACATCATTTTCGGCTTCTTCTATATGTTTGGGCTCAAAGTGTGAAACAAAAGCTAGATGGTTATTCAAATTTCTAAGGGATGCTCTAGTCCTAAAGGGTTGGGATGGATCATCTAGAATTAGTTCCTTAGGATGCCCATGAGCATACCTCCAAGCTTTAGTTAGCCCATGATCCACTATAGGCTCTTGGTTTGATGATTCTCCTTCAATCAACTTTTGATTATCATCTTGTAATCCCATCTCATCTATCTTTTCTTCAAGTATTTCAATATCATCATCAAAATTAACCTTCTTACTAGATGAGATGTCACTAGAGTCATCAAAAACAACATGTATAGATTCTTCTATAACTAGGGTTCTTTTATTAAAGATTCTATAGGCTTTACTAGTTGTAGAATAAAAAACTAGGAATATTCCTTCATCAGATTTTGGATCAAATTTTCCTAGATTATCTTTCCCATTATTATGTACAAAACACCTACATCCGAAAACATGAAAATAGTTAACCTTTGGTTTTCTGTTTTTCCACAGTTCATATGGTGTTTTCTTTATGATGGGTCTTAATAGAACTCTATTTAATACATGGCAAGAAGTATTAATGGCTTCTCCCCAAAAGTACTTAGGGAGGTTACTTTCACATAACATCGTTCTAGCCATTTCCTCTAGGGTTCTATTTTTCCTTTCCACAACTCCATTTTGTTGTGGTGTCCTAGGTGCTGAGAAATTATGGGTTATCCCCTTTTTACTACAAAATTCATCAAATAATTGATTTTCGAATTCGGTACCATGGTCACTTCTAATAGCTATAACTGAGGACTCTCTAGCATTTGTTACTTCCTTATGGAACTTCTTAAACATAGAAAATGCTTGATCCTTATGCGCTAGAAACATGACCTATGTGTACCTAGAGTAATCATCTACAATAACTAGACCATATTTATTTCCACCTAGGCTTGTTGTTCTAGTTGGACCAAATAGGTCCATGTGTAGTAATTCTAGAGGCCTAGAAGTAGAGACACATTTTATGGATTTAAAAGAGTTTCTAGATTGTTTGCCAAATTGACATGCTTCACATATTTTGTTCTTTTCAAATTTTAATTTTGGCAAACCTATCACGGAGTCTCTTTTAACTAGTTTAGTTATTGTGTCCATGCTTGCATGACCTAACTTACGGTGCCATAACCAACTAGCATCATTTTCTTTAGTTTCATTAACAACTAAACATTGGTTATGTTTTGTAAGGTCTTCTAGATCTACCACATATACATTTCCACGTTTCATCCCTTTAAAAACTAAACTATTATCATTAGGATTTGTTATAATACATAGTGATGGTTTAAACATAACATCATATCCTTTATCACATAATTGACTAATGCTTAACAAGTTATGCTTAAGACCATCAATATATCTAACATTATCTATAAAGGTAGAAGGGGTGATTTGAACTTTACCAATACCAATGATGTGACCTTGGTTGTTGTCTCCAAAAGTCACAGCACCTCCCTTCTTAGCTTCAAGGGTGAAAAATTAATCTTTATCACCCGTCATGTGCCTTGAACAGCCACTATCCAAATACCAGCAGTTTTTGTTGACCTTGGCTGCAAGACACTCCTACACAAGCAAATCATGTCATCTTAGGTACCCAAGTTTTCTTGGGTCCTTCATGGTTAGTCAAGTTGGTTTCTTTTGGAACCCATACCCTTTTATTTTTTCTTTTAGTTTTACTTTTCCTAAAATTACATGCATTTGCTTTATGTCCTACTATTCCACAACAAAAGCAAGTTATTTTCTTAATTTTAGTTTCCCCAGCTTTAACAAAGAAGTTACTAAGAAGTTTTTGCTTATTCCTTGGTTTATACCCTAAACCCGCTTTATTAAATACGGCTCGTTGATTATTAAGTATCATGTTTAACTTTTCAGAACTATATGTGAATTTTTCAACTAAGGGTTTGTATTTGTTTAGTTCTTTAGTTAATGTCTGATTTTCGGTTTTTAGATCATTTAGCTCTTTAGTTAGATCCTTGTTTAAGACTTGTTTATGGTTTTTGAGATCTGAAAATTCCTTTGTTAGTTTCTCAATATCTTTCGTTAAGGTGTTAGTCTTCTTAATTAGGAGTTGGTTGCTTGTCTTAAGTTCTAGATTTTCTTTGGTGAGATTATCTTTATCCTTAATTAATGAATCATGCTTATGAATATAACTTTGGTTAGTTACTTTTAGTTCTCTGTTTTTAACATTTATATTCTTATACTCAATCATTAATTCATTGAACGCATCATAAAGTTCATCAAATGTAAAATCAAAAAGCGTATCGGAAATTACCTCATTTTCGTTGGCCATGAAACAGAAATTGGCCTTCTCTTCTTGTTCTTCATCCGATGATGAAGATGATGCGTCGGAGTCCGATAGGGTGGTGACAAGTGCCTTCTTCTTCTTGTACTTACTCCTCTTCTTCAGTAAGGGGCACTCTGCTCTTATGTGTCCCGGCTTCTTGCACTCGTAACACCCAATCCCCTCATTTTCCCTTTCCTTACCTTTGTCTCTGCGGTAGGAATTTGAGGGACCTCTCCTTTGATGATACGTCTTCTTGTGGTTGATAAACTTCTTGAACTTGCGCACAAGAAGTGCCTCACCACCATCTTCCTCATCTTCTTCCTCTTCACTGCTGCTGCTGCAAGACAGGTCCTTGTTAGAAGAAGTAGATTTTAAAGCTATTACCTTTTTCTTATGGGAGGACTCTTCCTCGTTGTGTTGTTTCATGGTAAGCTCATGCGTCATCAGATCCAAGGAGCTCTTCAAGTTGAAGCTTGTTCAAGTCTTTAGCTTCTTGGATCGCCGTCACCTTGGCTTCCCACGACCTTGGTAGACACCGAAGGATTTTCCTGACAAGTTCACTGTTAGTATAGTTCTTGCTAAGGCTTTTTAGGCCATTGACAATATCAGTAAACCTAGTGAACATGCTTGTGATTGTTTCATTTGAATCCATTTTAAATAGTTCATATTTATGAACCAAGATGTTTATTTTGGATTCCTTGACTTGATTCGTGCCCTCATGGGTCACTTCAAGTCTGTCCCAAATTTCTTTTGCAGAATTACAAGTTGAAACTCTATTGAATTCATTACGGTCTAAGGCACAATAAAACACATTCACTGCTTTAGAGTTTAGTTGTGCCTTCCTCATGTCATGTTCATCCCAATCCGTTTCTAGTTTGGGTACCTTAACACCCTCTACATATGTGGATGGGATGTATGGGCCATTCACTACAATGGTCCACATCTCATAGTCTTGGGCTTGGATGAATATTCTCATCCTAGCCTTCCAGTATGAGTAGTCGGATCCATTGAAGAAAGGAGGTCTTTGGGTGGACTGACCCTCAATGTGAGAAGATCCAAATGGGGTTGTCATTTTGATCTTTTAACTCTTGAGTGGAAGAGTTTTTGGCTCTGATACCACTTGTTGCCCAGATAGACAACCCAAGAGGGGGGGGTGAATTGGGTTTTTAAATTAACTTAGCTAATTAAAACTTTGTGGATGATTAACTAAATACTATAGCCAGTTATTTAATTAAAGCTAAGTGCTGTGAGTAATGTGTGGGGAAGAAGATGAGAGACAATGCACTACAAACACAAAGTTTTATAGTGGTTCGGAGCTAACCCTTGCTCCTACGTCCACTCCCCAAGTCTCACTTGGGAATTTCACTATAACCCCCTTGGATTACAGCCGGTTGTTTTGCAAGCTCACAACCGAACTTGTTGTTTTACGAGCTCACAACGAACTCGGTCGGTTTTCCCAGGCTCACCGACTAGAACCAACCCCGATTGTTTTTCCGGGCTCACAATCAAACCCTTACACTCGTTGGTTTTAAACCGGCTCACCAACCAACCTTAATCTCCTTGATTCAATCCCCCGATTGAATCAAGTAAATACACGAGATAGAAGAAAACAGAAAATAGCTTCTCAAAAAGCAGATTTAAAACAATATAATCGTAAAGGAGTTAGAAGCCCTCAAACGCTTTTAAGATGGTGAAGAGGTGTGGCTTCTAGAACTCCGGTCTCCTCTTGAAAGAGTGATCGACTTGAAAGCAGGAGGAGGAAGCTTTGAATGCTGGGAAGATGTTGGTGGAGCAGTAAATGCAGATCTTCCCTTTTTCTCGTTGAAGAGCACTTAGAGAGCTTGAAGACTTGAATGCTAGGAGTGGAATGTGTGTTCTCTACCTTGCTACAGTCTTCTGTGGCTATTTAAGCCAACCCCCACGGAAACTAGCCGTTACTCTGCTTTTTCTGGCCGTTCTGCACACTCTGCGCAGCCTGACAATGTGACCGTTGGTGGGTTGGAGTCGACTCGCGCGATCAGGAGTCGACTCGGCTGTAGCAGGAGTCGACTCGAGCTTTTCCGGAGTCGACTCGGCAACTGTTCCCAGTTTGAATTAAAGTTGCCGTCTTGACTGGGAGTCGACTCGTCTTGACCCGGAGTCGACTCGCCAACTTCTGGCGCTGACCTGGCAATTTTGGAGTCGGCTCATCCTCTGTAGTCCGTGGATCCAAATTTGAATTTTGTCCACTCGAGTCGACTCGACTGTCCTGGGAGTCGACTCGAATCTCAGAGCCCGAACTCCCGATTCTCTGTCTTTTGGCTCATCCAGTCTTGGAGTCGACTCGAACTTCCTTGGAGTCGACTCGGCTCTCAGTTTCCGAAAGTTGGTCTTCTGCCTTTTGACGTGAAGCTTGTCTTGGAGTCGACTCGAGCTGTCTGGGAGTCGACTCGAATCTCAGAGGCAGTAACATGGTCTTCTGTCTGTCGATGGTCGCACAGTCTCGGAGTCGACTCGCGTACTGCGGGAGTCGACTCGAATCTCAGAGTCCATAAAACGCTCTCTGACTTTTTCTTTGTGTACCGCTGGGAGTCGACTCGCGTTCCACTGGAGTCGACTCGAATCTCAGAGTCCATAAAACGCTCTCTGACTTTCTCTGTGTGTACCGCTGGGAGTCGACTCGCATTCCACTGGAGTCGACTCGAATCTCAGACCTGAAAAACTGCTCTTCTGTCCTTCTGTCTGTTTTCAGTCGGAGTCGACTCGTACTGATCAGGAGTCGACTCGAGCTCGTGCCAGTGACCTTGATACGCTTGGAGTCGACTCGTGAAACTCGGGAGTCGACTCGTATTTCAGACATTGGTTCATGCAGACTTCTTAACTTATCCAAAATGCTATGAACCAAGTCTAGAGACACTTGGACAGGATTTTTACTGAAACACTCAATTGAATTCATTAGTAATCACAAGATATACTCAAATGCTTTGAGCTCATCAAAATCAAACGGGGTTTTAATCGATCACTCCACATAGCTGGTTATGGCATCGAAAATTAGCTCATGCAAGCATGGACTTAATTTCAAAACTTATCTGAAAAGAACTTGTTTTCGGCTTGCCTAATTGTCATTTGATAAAGATAAAATCTGCTCTGCATGCCAATTAGGAAAATAGACCAGAACCTCTTTCAAATCTAAAAATATTGTCTCCACAAATAAACCTTTAGAGCTTCTGCATATGGACTTATTTGGACTAACTAAAACTGCAAGTCTAGGTGGAAAGCATTATGGCTTTGTTATTGTAGATGATTTTTCTAGGTATACATAGGTTTAATTCTTGGCACACAAAAGTGAAGCATTTTCAGCTTTTACCAACCTGTATAAAAAGATTTCAAATGAACATGGACTGCAGACCATCAAGATTAGAAGTGATAATGGAACTGAATTTGAAAATTTCTGCACTGAAAATGGTATTGATCATAACTTTTCTGCACCAAAAACACCACAACAAAACGGTGTTGTAGAGAGAAAGAATAGAACTCTTATCGAAATGGCTAGAACAATGTTATGTGAAAGTGACTTACCTAAGTATTTTTGGGCTGAAGCCATAAATACAGCTTGTCATATTCTTAATAGAGTTACTATTAGGTTAATTCTAAAAAAAACTCCTTATGAACTTTTGAAGAATAAGAAACCAAATCTTTCATATGAGTTTTTGGTTGCATCTGTTTTGTTCTAAATAATGGTAAGGACAACTTGAAAAAATTTGATTTAAAATCAAATAAAGCTATTTTTCTTGAATATTCTTCATTAAGCAAAGCATATAAAATATTTAACAAGAGAACTCTAGTCGTAGAAGAGTCAATACATGTTATCTTTAATGAATCTAATGACCCTTCTTTAAGGAAGAATGTAGAATTTAATGATGATGAGAATTAGATGAGTAAGTCAAAGAATTAACCCTAAAGGATGTTTCTACATTTGAAAATTCAAAGCATGATGAAAATCAAGAAGAAGAAGATCAAATGCTTAAAGGTAAAACTAGTCTACCAAAAGAATGGAGGTATGCACATAGTCATCCTAGAAATTTAATAATTGGTGATCCTTCATAAGGCATTAGGATTAGATCCTCCATTAGAGATGTTAGTAATCATCTTGCATTTGTTTCTCAAATAGAACCAAAATCTTTTGAAGAAGCTGAAAAAGATAACAATTGGTTAATGGCAATGCAAGAAGAACTGAATCAATTTGAAAGAAATAATGTTTGAAATTAGCTAGAAGAACTGAAAATATTTCTGTAATTGGAACAAAATGGATTTTCAGAAATAAATTAAATGAAGACAAAATTATAATTAGAAATAAAACTAGATGGCTTTAAATTGAACAAACTACTTTATGGCTTGAAGCAAGCTCCTAGAGCCTGGTACTAAGTGTTGCCCAAGAAGACAACCCAAGAGGGGGAGTGAATTGGGTTTGGATTAAATCTCGACCAATTAAAAACTATGAATAGTAATTAACTAAATCTATTGCACGCAAACTAGTTAAGTTACTAGATGAAGAGAATGAGGAGAGAGACAGAGGACAGCAGCCAATACGAACACAAACCAATTTATAGTGGTTCGGAGCTAACCCTTGCTCCTACGTCCACTCCCCAAGCTTCACTTGGGAGTTCACTATAATCCCTTGGATTACAGCCGATTGTTTTACAAGTTCACAACCCAACTTGTTGTTTTCGCGAGATCACAACGAACTCGATCGGTTTTCACAGGCTCACTGACTAGAACCACTCGATTGTTTTTCCAGGATCACAATCGAACCCTTACACCGTTGGTTTTAACCTTGGCTCACTAACAAACCTTACAACCCTTGATTCAATCCCCTGATTGAATCAAGTAAGAAAATAGTTTGGAAAAAGTTACAAGGAAAGCTTCTTAATAAACAAATATTAACCAATATGAATAGAGTAGAGTTAGAAGCCCTCAAACAGATTTTGGAAGAGAAAGAAGGGGCTTCTCGAACTCTGAGTCTCCTCTTTGAGTGCACTAAAGATCTTATGTCAGAGGAAGAGCCTTGAATGCGAAGGAAAGACTTCTAGGAATATATTGAATGCGTTTCTTCCTTCTTTTGCTTGTCTTTTCTCTCAATAGACTCTTGGTAGATGAAAAACACTTAATGCACAAATGGAGTAACTCTCTTAGTGTCTACTACTGTTTTCTCAGACTGTTTAAGCTGTCACATTTGAAAACTAGCTGTTAGACACTGATTTGTGGCCGTTCTGCACAGTCTGCACCTCCTGACAATGTATCCGTTGGGGTCAGAGTCGACTCGCTCCATCTGGAGTCGACTCGGCTATTGCTGGAGTCGACTCTTGCTTTATTGGAGACGACTCGCCCACTGTACAGGATTTGAATTAAAGTGCTGTCTCGTTCTGGAGTCGACTCGGCCAAACCTAGAGTCGACTCGCCAATATCTGGAGATGACTCGGCACTTTTGGAGACGGCTCGTTCTCAGGGTTCTAGAGATCTATATTTTTGCATTTCTTTCTCGAGTCAACTCGGATCATCTTGGAGTCGACTCGGCTGACTTGGGGTCGACTCTCGTATTCTCGGAGTCGACTCGTTCACAGAGTCACTTTGTTTGATTTTCTGCCTTTCATTCTGCTTTCCTCTGAGAGTCGACTCTTGCATGTTTAGGAGTCGACTCGCCAAACTTCGGAGTCGACTCGTAACCTTCTGGAGTCGACCCGGTAACGGGGTCCAAAAACCATCGTTCTGTCTTTCTGTCTGTTACCCTTTGGAGTCGACTCGAAACTGTCAGGAGTTGACTCGGCAAGCATCGGAGTCGACTCGAAATCGTCGGAGTCGACTCGGTGACAGGATCTGAAATTCATCTTTCTGTCCTTCTGTCTGTTCTCAGTCGGAGTCGACTCGTAGTGTACTGGAGTCGACTCGAGCTTGTGCCAGAACCTCTGAAACACTTAGAGTCGACTCGCAAGCTTTCGGAGTCGACTCGAGCTTTAGACTTTGGCTTAATTATGTTCAACACTTAGTCAAATAATCTTGAACAAAAGCTCGATGCTCTTAAAGATAAATTCATATATATTTGCCTGAAACACTAGATTGAATTCATTAGTACAACATAAAATATACTCAAATGGTTTGAGCTCATCAAAATCAAATAGGGGTATGACCAATCACCTACAATCTCCTCCTTTTTGATGATGACAAAACATTGAGTATTTGTAAAGTGAATTGCTCAACCAAAAGGTAATTTATAGTAAATTTTTGAAATGAATTCAAATGTCTAGTCATTTAATTTATCCAAAATTGAAAGGTATGAATCAGTAAATCTTGAAATTAGAGCTCCCCCTTTCATTTGAAATTATATAAGCCTTCATATCATGCAATCAATTGTTTGGCTTATATGTGTTTAATGGATTTGCTTACTTAAGATTTCAGATTCTCCCCCTCAACATATGCATTCAATTTTGTTTGGATTCTCTGAATTTTCTTTTAATGTCTTGAAGCTTTTGAGCTTAAATTCTTACTTTCAGAGGGAAAATCTGATAATTTGTTCTTGAGTATGATTCAACTAATCTCCGAATATTCCTTGAATGGATTCTGGAGATTACTCCTTGAGGAGCCCCAACAGAGAGATAATGAGCCTCGAGGTATCGAATCCACTAAGAACAAATTACTTTTTGCTTTAAGGATTTTCTTTTTAGTGATTTTTTTTACATTTCAATTCATCATATTTTCTCCCCCTTTTTGTCATCATAGCGAAAAGGCACAAAATACAGAAAAGAACTCAAATTGCACAGTTTTGAAAGGAAATTTCTACTCATTGTATTAAAGTTAGATTTGAGTACAAGTGTGATTACATAACAGAAAAAGTCCTCAAGGGACTGTACATCATAAAATCAGATAAAAATACACTAGGTTTTCATTGTAGTGGAGGATGTGGCTCCTGTACTCAGTCTAGTGTGTTTCATGACCTTGCTTAGCCCCTCAAAGACGTTCCCTAGTTGTGCAATGATTTCCGAGGTGGCCCTATACAGTATTGAAGTGAACTGGGTCAGACTTTCTTAGAGGGTGTCAAGTTTGGAGATCAAGGCATGTGCTAGCCTTTCTGCACCCTGACTTTGGCTACCAAGTTCATTTCTGATGCTACTCACATTTTCCTCATGTCATCCTTTACGTCGCTCATATTCTAATATTGAGCTTGGACAAGGCTCCTGATGTTGTAGATTTCCTCCTTCATGTCTGCAACCATCTTGGACACGGCTGCTAAGGAGGGAACAACTTTAGAGGAGAGAGTACTAAGTGGATCTCGGAGCTCTCTCAACAAGTCATCTCTCAGCTCCCTCACAATCTCCTGTCTCATCTCCCGGATTTGCTCAGAGCTGATCCAGACTTTCAGGGGCTGCTGAGGTGGTGGTGCAGTAGAGGGTCTAGCTGAAGTGGATGGGAATGATGGACCAGATGTGGAAGGAAAATTAGGAGGAGCTATGTAGTGGTCCTGGTCATGATCAGGACTAGGTGAGTGATGAGTGGTAGCGTCGGATGGAGTGGATGAAGAAGTTTTTCTAACCCAGACATTGTCGACTTTATGGAACCCCATTCTGTAGAGAGTCCCCTCACCCATGTGATCAGTATTTCTAAGTGAACGAGAGGGTTCCCCCTCAGTAATAGGGACCTCTAACTCCCTAAAGAAGAGTGTGAATAGCATGCCGTAAGGGAGACTCAACCTAGGTTTATCTAGGGGTTCACAGATATATTTGTAGATGAGGTTTGGGAAGTTGATGGAAGTGTCTTGGAGAATGTGGAACATCAATGCTAGGTCCCTCTCGGAGATGAAGTCAAACCTACCTGTTTTGGAAAAGAGAGTCCTAGAAATGATACTTAGGAGGAGCCGCATTTCAGCTGAAAGCTGATTTGCAAACACCTCCTCTATTGGGGATTGAGGTGGGCTCCCTAAGATGGCCGTGAGGGCCTCAGTCCTATCATGAGGATGAGTAGGAAAAATTCCCTCTCGGGAGAGATGAAGGATTCGAGCAACGAAGTCCTCTGAAATAAAAATAGGAACACCTGCTACGGTTCCCTAGATACCACCACTACCTCGGGCTACAGTCCCGTAAAATTTTCTAACTAATCCTGGGTAGGTAGGGAGGTCTAAAGAATAGAACAACTCTAACCCTTGAGCCCTAAGATGATGCCCTAGGGTGAACCCTTCCCGGGAGAGGAAGTCAAAGTTGACTTTCCTCCCGGTAGAGACTGCCCTCTCGGCGCACGGATGCGAGGGAACCGGCCTAGGCGGGGAAGAAATCGGAGGTGGCGGCCTCACGGGTTCGTTCCGTGCCTTGGACCGTCGCTCGGCGCCGCTCGCGGAGAGAGGTCTCTTCCGGCTCGGGACAACGACTTTTCTAGGCATTTTGACCTACAGACCGAGGGATGGACAAGAAAAATGGAAGAAAACTTGAGGGAGAGGACCTAGAACGGGTCGGAGACGAGGTCGGAGACGACTCTAGGGTTTTGGAATAGTGGCGGCCAAGAATAGAAGTGAGGAATAAACGTTTCGATTAGGGTTAAAAATCGGATTTCCGACCTCGAGTCGACTCCGGTAAGTCGCGACTCGACTCGACTTCGAGTCGACTCCTAAATATGCGTGAGTTGACTCGCCCACGAGCCGACTCTAAAATCTATTCGAGTCGACTCGAACTCTGGCACATAACCAACAAACTTGTTATTACCGTGCCAAAGGAGAGAGCTATGGACATATCTAAAATTTAAGAACTGATTTGATGACCATAGATAAGAAATCCTATGTCTAACATAAGCTAATCATCAAAATCAATCAATTAGAGGGGAGCATCATAAGAATGGATCAATCACTCCTAACCCTCTTCTAAGAATACAAAATCGATCTTCTTATAAGGGTTTAGTGAAGATATCAGCAAGTTGATCATCAGTGCAAACAAATTCAAGCACTACATCACCATTTAACACATGATCTCTTATGAAGTGATGTCTTATCTCAATATGTTTAGTTCTTGAGTATTGAATTGGATTTTTAGTTACATTTATGGCACTGTATTATCACAATTTATGGGAATCTTATCTTATTTAATGCCATAATCTTCAAGTTGTTGTTTGATCCATAAAATTTGAGCACAACAACTTCCGATATCAACATATTCAGCTTCAGCCGTAGATAGTGCAACCAAGTTTTATTTCTTGCTAAACCATGAAATTAGGTTTTCTCCTAAAAATTGACAAGACCCGCTGGTGCTTTTTCTATCAAGTTTACAACCAGCGAAGTCTGAATCAGTGTACCCTATTAAATTTATGCTTGATTCTTTAGAGTACCATAGACCTATGTTTTTTGTTCCTATGAGATATTTAAAAATTCTCTTAACTGCAATTAGGTGTGATTCCTTAGGATTAGATTGATATCTAGGACACATGCATACACTAAACATAATATCAGGTCTACTTGCTGTAAGATATAGTAAACATCCTATCATACCTCTATACAGCTTTTGATCTACTGATTTACCTAATTCATCTTTGTCTAGTTTGCATGATGAGCTCATGGGGGTGCCAATTGACTTATTTCCATCCATATCAAACTTCTTTAGCATTTTCTTGATGTATTTAGCTTGATTGATGAAAATCCCTTCCTTGGATTGTTTGATTTGAAGTCCGAGAAAGTAGTTCAATTCTCCCATCATGCTCATCTCAAATTCACTCTGCATTAACTCAGCAAACTCTTCGCAAAGGCGATTGTTAGTAGCACCGAAAATAATATCATCTACATAAATCTGCACTATTAACATATTTTTGTTTTTCTTTTTCAAAAATAGAGTTGTATCAACATTTTCTCTAGAAAATTTATGGTCTAATAGAAATTTGCTAAGTCTTTCATACCATGCTCTAGGGGCTTGTTTTAGACCATAAAGTGCTTTGTTTAGTTTATAAACATGATTGGGGTATTGATGATTCTCAAAACCAGGAGGTTGTTCTACATAAACTTTCTCTTTAATATACCCATTCAAGAAGGCACTTTTTACATCCATTTGGAATAATTTGAAATCTTTATTGCATGCAAATGCTAGTAACAATCTAATTGCCTCAAGTCTAGCTATAGGAGCAAAAGTCTCATCAAAATCTATACCTTCTTCTTGATTATAGCCCTTTGCTACTAGTCTAGCTTTGTTCCTAATCATAATTCCATTTTCATCAAGTTTATTTTTGTATATCCATTTAGTTCCTATTATTGAGTATTCAGTGGGTTTTTCAACTAAGTTCCATACTTTATTTCTTGTAAATTGGTTAAGTTCCTCTTGCATAGTATTTATCCAATTTACATCACTCTCAACTTCTTCTATGTTTTTAGGTTCTAAATGTGAAACAAATATAAGATAATTATTTAAGTTCCTAAGAGAGGCTCTAGTTCTAACAGGTTGAGATGGATCATCTAAGATTAATTCTTTAGGGTGACCATGAGCATACCTCCAAGCCTTAGTAAGCCCATGATCAACAATTGCCTCTTGGTTTGTTGATGTATCTCCAATCTGTTTCGGTTCATTTTCTTGTAATGTCATGCCATTCATCTTTTCCTCAAGTATCCTTGCTCTCTTGCTAGAAGAGACATCATTAGTATCATCAAAAACAACATGTATAGACTCTTCAATAACAAGGATTCTTTTGTTGAAGACTCTATAAGCTTTACTTGATGTAGAATATCCCAAAAAGATACTTTCATCAGATTTGGATTCAAATTTGCCTAAGTTATCTTTGCCATTATTATGAATGAAACACCTACACCCAAAAACATGAAAATAGTTTACTTTGGGCTTTCTATCTCTCCAAAGTTCATAAGGTGTTTTCTTTATAATTGGTCTCAATAAAACTCTATTTAATATATGACATGATGTGTTAATGGCTTCTCCCCAAAAATACTTAGGAAAGTTACTTTCACACAACATGGTTCTAGCCATTTTCTCTAGGGTTCTATTCTTTCTTTCCACAACTCGATTTTGTTGTGGTATCCTAGGTGCAGAAAAATTATGAGTTATTCCCTTTTTACTACAGAATTCATCAAATAGATGATTTTCAAATTCTATTCCATGATCACTCCTAATAGCTATAACTGAAGTATTTCTTGAGTTGGTTACTTCCTCATAAAATTTCTTAAATACGGAAAATGCTTCATCTTTATGAGCTAAAAACATGACCCATGTGTATCTAGAAAAATCATCTATAATGACAAGACCATACTTGTTTCCACCAAGGCTTGTGGTTCTAGTTGGTCCAAAAAGATCCATGTGAAGTAGTTCAAGGGGTCTAGCAGTAGAGACACAATTTATGGATTTAAAAGAACTTCTAGATTATTTGCTATATTGACATGCTTTACAAATTTTATTTTTCTCAAATTTTAGCTTTGGCAAACCAATCACGGAATCTCTTTTAACTAATTTAGATATTGTATCCATACTTGCATGACCTAATTTACGGTGCCATAACCAACTTGCATTACTAACCTTAGTATCATTAGCTACTAAGCAAGGATTATTTTTAGCAAGATCTTCAAGATCTACTACATAGACGTTACCACGTCTAATTCCTTTAAATACTAAGCCATTGTCAATTGAGTTGGTTATGATGCATAAAGATGGCTTAAACAAAACATCAAAACCTCTATCACATAATTGACTAACGCTAAGTAAGTTATGCTTAAGACCATCTACAAATCGTACATTATCAACGAAGGTTGAAGAGGTGATCTGTACTTTACCTATACCAACGATGTGACCTTGGTTATTGTCTCCAAAAGTCACAGCACCTCCCTTTTTAGGCTATAGGGTGAAGAATTGCTCCTTGTCATCCGTCATGTGTCTTGAGCAGCCACTATCCAAGTACCAATAGTTTTTGTTGACCTTGGCTGCAAGACACTCCTACACAAGGAAATCATACAATTTTAGGTACCCAAGTTTTCTTGGGTCCTTCAAGTTAGTATTGTTGGTTCCTTTTGGAACCCAAATCTTTTTAATCTTTCTTTTAATTTCAGGATTTTTGTGGTTACATACATTGGCTATATGTCCTACTTTACCACAACGAAAACAAGTTGCATTTCTGGTTTTACTTACTCCGGCTTTTACAAAGAAGTTTTTAAAAAATTTTTGTTTGTTGTTAGGCTTATACCCTAAGCCGGCCTTACTAAATACAACTCTTTGACTATTAAGTATCATGTCTAGTTTTTCAGAACTAAAGGTAAACTTCTCAACTATAGGTTTATACTTTTCAAGTTCTTTTGTTAAGTTTAGTTTTTCTGTTTTTAGTAAATTTAGATCTTTTGTAAAGTTATCTTTTAGAGTTCGGTTACTGTTTTTAAGTTCTGAAACTTCTTTAGTTTGTCTTTCGTTATCTTTAATTAAGGTATTAGTTTTTTGAGTTAGCAATTGGTTGCTTGTTTTAAATTCTAAATTTTCTTTGATGATAGAATCCTTGTCCTTAATTAATTTATCGTACTTATGAATGTGAGATTGATTAGTTAGTTTTAATTCTTTATTTTTAAGGTTTATTGTCTTATATTCATCCATTAGTTCATTAAAAGCATCATACAATTCATCAAAGGTAAAATCTAAATATGTTTCAGATATTACCTCATTATCATTTGCCATGAAGCAAAAATTTGCTTTTTCCTCTTGTTCCTCATTCGATGATGATGAAGATTGATCGGAGTCTGTCAAGGTGGAGACAAGAGCTTTCTTCTTCTTGTATTTGCTCCCCTTCTTCAGCAAGGGACAGTCGATTCTGAAATATCCCGGCTTTTTGCATTCATAGCAACCGATTCCCTCACTTTCCCTTTTCTTACCTTTGTCCTTGTTGTAGAAACTTGAGGAACCTCTCTTCTGATGAAAGGACTTCTTTCGGTTGATGAATCTTCTGAACTTTCGTACAAGAAGAGCCTCATCTTCATCTCCCTCATTGTCTTCTTCTTCACTGCTGCTACTGCAAGAGGGATTCTTGTTAGAAGAAGTAGACTTAAGGGCAATTACCTTTTTCTTGTGGGAGGACTCTTCTTCACTGTGTTGTTTCATTGTGAGCTCATGTGTCATCAAAGATCCAAGGAGCTCTTCGAGTGCCAGCTTATTCAAGTCTTTGGCTTCTTGGATCGCCGTTACCTTGGCTTCCCATGACCTTGGTAAAGATCGAAGAACTTTTTTGACAAGGTCACTGTTAGTATAACTTTTGCTAAGGCTTTTTAGGCCATTGACAATATCAGTAAATCTAGTAAACATGCAAGTGATAGTTTCATTAGATTCCATTTTGAATAGTTCATACTTATGAACTAGCATGTTTATTTTGGATTCCTTGACTTGATTCGTGCCCTCGTGGGTCACTTCAAGTCTATCCCATATCTCTTTTGCAGAATTGCAAGTAGAGATTCTATTGAATTCATTAGGGTCTAAGGCACAAAATAGCACATTCATTGCTTTGGCATTTAGTTGTGCCTTCCTTCTATCACTATCATCCCAATCTTTTTCAAGCTTGGGTATAGAAATGTTATCTACACAGATAGAAGGAATATATGGTCCATTAACTATGATACTCCAAACATCATAGTCTTGGGCTTGGATAAATATCCTCATTCTAGCCTTCCAATAGGTGTAGTTAGTTCCATTGAAGAATGGAGGCCTATTGGTGGATTGCCCCTCACTAAGAGAAGATCCAAAAGGGGTTGTCATTTTGATCTTTTACTCTTTTAATATAAGAGCTTCGGCTCTGATACCACTTGTTGGCCAAGAAGACAACCCAAGAGGGGGGGTGAATTGGGTTTGGATTAAATCTCGACCAATTAAAAACTATGATTAGTAATTAACTAAATCTATTGCACGCAAACTAGTTAAGTTACTAGATGAAGAGAATGAGGAGAGAGAGAGAGGACAACAGCCAATACAAACACAAACCAATTTATAGTGGTTCGGAGCTAACCCTTACTCCTACGTCCACTCCCCAAGCTTCACTTGGGAGTTCACTATAATCCCTTGGATTACAGCCGGTTGTTTTACAAGTTCACAACCCAACTTGTTGTTTTCGCGAGATCACAACGAACTCGGTCGGTTTTCACAGGCTCACCGACTAGAACCATCCGATTGTTATTCTGAGATCACAATCAAACCCTTACACCGTTGGTTTTAACCTTGGCTCACCAACAAACCTTACAACCCTTGATTCAATCCTCTGATTGAATCAAGTAAGAAAATAGTTTGGAAAAAGTTACAAGAAAAGCTTCTTAATAAGCAAATATTAACTAATATGAATAGAGTAGAGTTAGAAGCCCTCAAACAGATTTTGGAAGAGAAAGAAGGGGCTTCTCGAACTTTGAGTCTCCTCTTTGAGTGCACTGATGATCTGATGTCAGAGAAAGAGCCTTGAATGCGAAGGAAAGACTTCTAGGAATGTATTGAATGCGTTTTTGCCTTCTTTTGCTTGTCTTTTCTCTCAATAGACTCTTGGTAGATGGAAAACACTTAATGCACAAATGGAGTAACTCTCTTAGTGTCTACTACTGTTTTCTCAGGCTATTTAAGCAGTCACATTTGAAAACTAGCCGTTAGACACTGATTTTTGGCCGTTCTGCACAGTCTGCACCTCCTGACAATGTATCCGTTGGGGTCGGAGTCGACTCGCTCGATCTGGAGTCGACTCGGCTGTTGCTGGAGTCGACTCTTGCTTTACTGAAGACGACTCGTCCACTATACAGGATTTGAATTAAAGTGCTGTCCCGTTCTGGTGTCGACTCGGCCAAACCTGGAGTCGACTCGCCAATATCCGGAGATAACTCGATACTTTTGGAGACGGCTCGTTCTCAGGATTCCAGAGATCTATATTTCTGCATTTCTTTCTCGAGTCGACTCGGATCATCTTTGAGTTGACTCGGCTCTCAGAGCCCGAAAACTGATCCTCTGTCCTTGGAGTCGAACTACCTTAGAGTCGACTCGGATCATCTTGGAGTCGACTCGGCTCTCAGAGCCCGAAAACTGATCTTCTGTCTTTGGAGTTGCACTGCCTCGGAGTCGACTCGGATCATCTTGGAGTCGACTCGGCTGACTTGGGGTCGATTCTCGTATTCTCGGAGTCGACTCGTTCACAGAGTCACTTTGTTTGATTTTCTGCCTTTCAGTCTGCTTTCCTCTGAGAGTCGACTCTTGCATGTTTAGGAGTCGACTCGCCAAACTTCGAAGTCGACTCGTAACCTTCTGGAGTCGACTAGGTAACAGGGTCCAAAAACCATCGTTCTGTCTTTCTGTCTGTTACCCTTTGGAGTCGACTCGAAACTGTCGGGAGTCGACTCGGCAAGCATCGGAGTCGACTCGAAATCGTCGGAGTCGACTCGGTGACAGGGTCTGAAATTCATCTTTCTGTCCTTCTGTCTGTTCTCAGTCGGAGTCGACTCGTAGTGTACCAGAGTCGACTCGAGCTTGTGCCAGAACCTCTGAAACACTTAGAATCGACTCGCAAGCTTCTGGAGTCGACTCGAGCTTCAGACTTTGGCTTAATTGTGTTCAACACTTAGCCAAATAATCTTGAACAAAAGCTCGATGCTCTTAAAGATAAATTCACATATATTTGCCTGAAACACTAGATTGAATTCATTAGTACAACATGAAATATACTCAAATGCTTTGAGCTCATCAAAATCAAATAGGGGTATAATCAATCACTCCACACTAAGCAACTTTTTAATAAAGAGTAATTTTTCAAAAGAAAATGTTGATAGAACTCTGTTTATTAAAAAGAAAAATGCTGACATTCTAATTGTTCAAATATATGTTGATGATATTATATTTGGTGCTAATAATGAAAGTTTATGTGAAGAATTTGCTAAGCTCATGCAAAGTGAATTCGAGATGAGTTTGATGGGTGAACTCAACTTCTTCCTTGGACTCCAAATTAAGTAAACAAGAGATGGAATCTTCATCTGCCAAAGCAAGTACACAAAGAAAATCTTAAAGAAGTTTGGTATGGAAGATTCAAAATCAATAGGTACTCCTATGAGCCTCTCTTGTAAATTAGAAAAAGATGAGCATGGCAAATCTCTTGATTCCAAGCTGTATAAAGGAATGATTGGATCTTTACTTTATCTTATAGCAAGTAGACCTGATATAATGCATAGTGTTTATATATGTGCAAGATATCAAGTAATTCCTAAAGAATCACACTTAATTGCTGTTAGTTAAAAGGATATTAAGATACTTAAAAGGAATACAACACTTAGGCTTATGGTATTCTAAGACATCTACAATTGACTTAATTGGATATACAGATGCTGATTTTGCTGGTTGTAGATTAGATAAAAAAAGTACAAGTGGAACTTGTCAATTTTTTGGAACAAACTTAATTTCTGAGTTTAGCAAGAAACAAAATTCCGTAGCATTATCTACAGCTGAGGCTGAATATATTGCTGCATGAAGTTGCTGTGCTCAAATTCTGTGGATTAAGCAACAACTCAAGGACTATGGCATAAAACAAAATAAAATTTCTATAAGGTGTGACAACACTAGTGCCATAAATCTTACAAAAAATTCCATACAACACTCAAGGTCTAAACATATAGAAATTAGACATCATTTCATAAGAGATCATGCTCAAAATGGGGATATAAAAATGGAATTTATAAATACTGATAAACAAATTGTAGATATATTCACTAAACCTCTTGATGAAGAAGTATTTTGTAAATTTAGAGATGAATTATGCATTTGTGATCCATTTTGATGACTGATTATGAATGATAAATTGTGTATTTTGACTGACCATTATTGGTTGAATTTTAGTTGATTTGATTCGTGGTTTACAATTGAGTTTTAAATCTTATTCAAAAAGATTTTGTCTCTTGAACAGTCTGAGGAGACAACTCATGTAAATGAGGAGTCGACTCATGTAGTAAGGGATGACTCTTAAGTTAAAAGAGTCAACCCCTAACTTACAGGTGACGACTCTTAAGTTAAAAGAGTCGACTCCTAGTCTATAGGAGATGACTCATGAGTTGAATGAGTCAATTAAAGTGGAAACTATTCGAAACAGATTCTAAAAGGCTTTTTCTTTCTCTCTGAAATATTGAAACTAAAACATTTCATACCCCTTAGAGCGCCTTTCTTGTCTTCAAACTCTTCTTCAAACAAAAACCTCCAAAACCCTAAAAAATCTTTCCGAGGTTCTGATTGATCTTCCAATGGTGAGGGTAAGGCAAGTTACATCCGGACCTAAGAGGAAGAATGTCACTTCACACACAGAGAGAAGAATGAAGGCTAGGGCAGAAAAGGAGATGAATCCACAAAGGCAAGCAACACCACCGCCTCAACCTGTCACAGCCCCTCTGTCACCTCCGTCCTCGGTCTCGAAACAAGGACCTCTCTCCATAAGAAATGTATCCACAGGAAGGAGAGTGGATTTCGAGTTCTTGGAAAAGAAAAACTTCCCACTAGGGCAGAATCTAAAGGATATGGGTTGGGAATACTTATGCTCCTGAATGTGCCAACCTACCCAGACTTGGTACGAGAGTTTTACAACAATGCCAGATATGGAGAAGGACATATCTCGTCCAAGGTAAAACATAAATGTATCCACAGGAAGGAGAGTGGATTTTGAGTTCTTGGAAAAGAAAAACTTCCCACTAGGGCAGAATCTAAAGGATATGGGTTGGAAATACTTATGCTCCCTGAATGTGCCAACCTACCCAGACTTGGTATGAGAGTTATACAACAATGCCAGATATGGAGAAGGACATATCTCGTCCAAGGTAAAAGATGTACCTATTCTAATTACTGAAGAAATTCTTAGAGATACGCTTCGGATTCCAAATGATGGAGAAAACAAAGATCACTTAGACAATAGGAATGAAGGGATAAGTACCATTCTGAATAGAGAAGTCACAGGAGGTTGGACTGAGATCAGTGCCAATCAGCTGAATGCAGAGATGGGTCTATTGAAAGTGAATCCTAGGTTCTTCGGTGTTAAGCATGCTGATTTTTTTTAAAAAAAATCATGGCTGAACCTGATCGGGTTGCCTACGTACCCCTTCATAAGGAGAATCAAGCCATACGTAGTTCTTTTAAGTTTCAAAAATACAGCGGAAAAATCGAATCAAACAATTTAATTCATGCATGGTTACAAGTTCAAATCTAGAAATCAGCACCTTAAGAACACATAGGATTATACCGGAATCGTTTAAACAATTATGCTAAAACTTTCATGCATGATTAACTATCAAATCTAAAATTTAAGAACTCTATTACAATTAATCTGTGAATATCCATCGAATGGATTCTAGAGATATCTCCGTGAGGAGCCCTAAAAGAGGGTAAAACCTCGGAGAATCGGACCTAGATCTTGACACCATAATAAATGATTAATGCTAGATTAATACCTTTGTGGAGTGATTGATTATAACCCTATTTGATTTTGATGAGCTCAAAGCATTTGAGTATATCTTATGTTATACTAATGAATTCAATCTAGTGTTTCAGTCAAATACTTGTAAATTTATGGTTAAGTGTCTCTAGATTTGGTTCAATACATTTTGGATAAGTAAAGAATTCAATTTGAACCAAAGTCTGAGACTCGAGTCGACTCCGGGAGATTACGAGTCGACTCCAAGCGTATCAGAAGCACTGGTACAAGCTCGAGTCGACTCCTGTACATTTCGAGTCGACTCCGACTGAGAACAGACAGACGGACAGAAAGATTCATCTCAGAACCTGTCAACGAGTCGACTCCTGAAGAGCGCGAGTCGACTCCGATGCTTGCCGAGTCGACTCCAGCATAGTACGAGTCGACTCCAGGGAGTAACAGACAGAAACACAGAGAAGCTATTTTGGACTCTGAGAGCCGAGTCGACTCCCGAAGAACTCGAGTCGACTCCGATGGTTGGCAGGTCGACTCCTAAGGAAGCGAGAGTCGACTCCCAGAGAAAAACAAGCCAAAAAGTCAGAGAGCCAATTTCGGACACTGAGAGCCGAGTCGACTCCCGCAAAGTCCGAGTCGACTCCAAGGCAGCGCAACCCCAAAGACAGAAGACAGTATTTTCATCTCTGAGAGGCGAGTCAACTCCAAGACAGTTCGAGTCGACTCCAAGGCAGCGCAACACCAAAAGACAGAAGACTATATTTTCATCTCTGAGAGCTGAGTCGACTCCGAGATAGTTCGAGTCGACTCCGAGACGGCACAAGTCAACAGACAGAAGATCGGGAGTTCGGGCTCTGAGTGCTGAGTCGACTCCCAGAATATCCGAGTCGACTCGAGTGAGCAAACTTGAAAAATACATCTCTGGATTCCTTGGAACGAGTCGACTCCAAAAGTGCCAGGTCAGCTCCAGACATTGGGGAGTCGACTCTAGGTTCAGTCGAGTCGACTCCAAGTCAAGACAGCACTTTAATTCAAATCCAGAACAGTTGCCGAGCCGTCTCCTGAAAAGCATGAGTCGACTCCTGCAACAGGCGAGTCGACTCCAGATCGCGCGAGTCGACTCCGATCCCAACGGAAACAATGTCAGGAGTTGCAGAATATGCAGAACGGCTAGAATATTGGGTCTAACGGCTAGTTCTCTTGGGGAATGGCTTAAATAGCCACAGAGAACTGTAGCAAGGTAGAGAAGTGACATTCCATTCAAAGAAAACAAGTAATCTCCACCTACCAAAGGATTTCAAAGGGAATACACGTGAAAGAAGGAAGAGGCATTAAACTCCATCCAACCAACTCTTTCCAGCATTCAAGAAGTCTCCGTCAGTCATCAAATCTTCGAGACCTTCAAGAGGAGACCCCGAGTTCGAGAAGCCCTCCTCTACATCTTTATAAATCTGTTTGAGGGCTCTTAACTTCTCTCTTTTTATTAACGCTGAATATCTGCTTGTTAAGAAGCTTCCTTTTCTGTTTGTTTTTCAAACTATTTGTTCCTTACTTGATTCAATCAGGGGATTGAATCAATGGTGTAAAGGTTTGTTGGTGAGCCTAGGTTGAAACCAACGGTGTAAGGGTTTGATTGTGATCCCGGAAAAACAATCGGGTGGTTCTAGTCGGTGAGCCTGGAAAAATCGACCGAGTTCGTTGTGATCTCGTAAAACAACAAGTTGGGTTGTGAACTTGTAAAACAATCGGCTGTAATCCGAGGGGTTATAGTGAATTCCCAAGTGATTGCCTTATTGTCTCTTACTTTTCCTTTATCCACTGCATATAGCAACTAATTAATCCACTTGCAAAAAGTTTTTAATTAGTTACTCACAAAGCTTTTAATTGCAATAATTATTTTAAAACCCAATTCACCCCCCCCTCTTGGATTGTCTATCTGGGCAACAAGTGGTATCAGAGCCGGAACTCTTTTACCAAGAGAGTAAAAGATCAAAATGACAACCCCATTTGGATCTTCTCATATTGAGGGCCAGTCCACCCATAGACCTCCATTCTTCAATGGATCCGACCACTCATATTGGAAGGCTAGGATGAGAATATTTATCCAAGCACAAGACTATGAGATGTGGACCACCATACTTAATGGACCATACATCCCATCAATTTTTATAGAGGGTGTTACTATACCCAAACTTGAAAAGGATTGGGATGACAATGATATAAGAAAGGCACAACTAAATGCCAAAGCAATGAATGTGCTTTATTGTGCTTTAGACAGAAATAAATTCAATAGAGTCTCTACTTGCAGTTCTGCAAAAGAGATTTGGGATAGACTTGAAGTGACCCACGAGGGCACAAATCAAGTAAAAGAATCTAAAATAAATATATTAGTTCATAAATATGAATTATTTAAGATGGATTCCAATGAAACAATCACTTGCATATTTACTAGATTTACTGACATTGTCAATGGCCTAAAAAGCCTTGGCAAAAATTATACTAACAGTGACCTTGTCAGGAAGATTCTTCGTTGTTTGCCAAGGTCATGGAAAGCCAAGGTAACGGCAATCCAAGAAGCCAAGGACTTAAACAAGCTGCCACTCGAGGAGCTACTTGGATCCCTCATGACGCATGAGCTAACAATGAAACAACACAGTGAAGAAGAGTCCTCTCACAAGAAAAAGGTAATAGCCCTCAAATCTGTTTCTACTAACAAAGATTTATCTTGCAGCAGCAGCAGCAGTGAAGAGGAAGACAATGAGGGAGAGGATGATGAGGCTCTTCTCATGCGTAAGTTCAGAAAATTCATCAATCGAAAGAAGTCCTTTCATCAAAGGAGAGGCCCCTCAAGTTCTTATTACAAGGATAAAGGTAAGGAAAGGAAAAATGAGGGAATCGGATGCTACGAATGTAAGAAGCCGGGACACTTCAGAGCAGACTGTCCCTTGCTCTAGAAGGCCAGCAAGTACAAGAAAAAGAAGGTCCTCGTCTCCACCCTATCGGACTCCGATACATCATCATCATCATCGGATGAGGAACAAGAAGAAAAGGCCAACCTATGTTTTATGGCAAACGACAATGAGGTAACATCTGAAACACATTTAGATTTTACCTTTGATGAATTGTATGATGCGTTCAATGAATTAATGGATGAATATAAGACAATAAGTCTTAAGAATAAAGAGCTAAAACTAACCAATCAATCTCACCTCCATAAATACGATAAATTAGTTAAGAATAAGGATTTTATCACTAAAGAAAATTTAGAACTTAAAACAAGCAAGCAAATGTTAATTCAAAAAACTAATACCTTAATTAAAGATAACGAAAAACTAACTAAGGAAATTTCTGAACTTAAAAAGGATAAACAAACTATTAGAGATAATTTCACAAAAGACTTAAATGCACTAAAAACAGAAAAACAAAAGTTGGCACTAGAACTTGAAAAGTACAAATCTTTTGTAGAAAAGTTTACATATAGCTCTGAAAAATTGGAAATGATACTTAATAGTCAACGAGCTGTGTTCAATAGAGCTGGTTTAGGGTATAAACCTAAAAATAAGCAAAAGCTCCTTAGTAATTTCTTTGTAAAAGCAGGGGAAAGCAAAACTAAGAAAATAACCTATTTTTGCTATGGAACAATAGGACATAAAGCTAATGTGTGTGATCATAGAAAAGAAAAAACTAAAGGAAAAATTAAAAGGGTTTGGGTTCCAAAAGGAACCAACATTACTAACCATGAAGGACCCAAGAAAACTTGGGTACCTAAAATTGTATGATTTCCTTGTGTAGGAGTGTCTTGCAGCCAAGGTCGACAAAAACTGTTGGTACTTGGATAGTGGCTGCTCAAGACACATGACGGGTGACAAAGACCAATTCTTCACCCTTGAGCCTAAGAAGGGAGGTACTGTGACATTTGGAGACAGTAACCAAGGTCACATCATTGGTATAGGTAAAGTACAAATCACCCCTTCAACCTTTATTGATAATGTTCGATATGTTGATGGTCTTAAGCATAACCTACTTAGCATTAGTTAATTGTGTGATAGAGGTTTTGATGTTCTGTTCAAACCATCTTTATGCATCATAACCAACTCAATTGACAACAGTTTAGTATTTAAAGGAATAAGACGTGGCAATGTGTACGTAGTAGATCTTGAGGATCTTGCCAAACATAACCCCTGTTTAGTTGTTAATGATACTAAGGGTAATGATGCAAGTTGGTTATGGCACCGTAAGTTAGGCCATGCAAGTATGGATACATTATCAAAACTAGTTAAAAGAGATTCCGTGATAGGTTTGCCAAAACTAAAATTTGAGAAAAATAAAATCTGTGAAGCTTGTCAATATGGCAAACAATCAAGGAACTCCTTTAAATCCATAAATTGTATCTCTACCTCTAGATCTCTTGAACTACTACACATGGATCTATTTGGACCAACTAGAACCACAAGTCTAGGTGGAAACAAATATGGTCTTGTTATTGTAGATGATTTTTCTAGAAATACTTGGGTCATGTTTTTAGCTCATAAAGATCAAGCATTTTCAGTATTTAAGAAATTTCATAAGGAAGTAACTAATGCTAGAATGCTTCAGTCATAGCTATTAGAAGTGACCATGGAACGGAATTTGAAAATCATCTATTTGATGAATTTTGTGGTAAAAAGGGGATAACTCATAATTTTTCTGCACCTAGGACACCACAACAAAATGGAGTTGTGGAAAGAAAGAATAGAACCTTAGAGGAAATGGCTAGGACCATGTTATGTGAAAGTAACCTCCCTAAGTATTTTTGGGGAGAAGCCATTAATACATCATGTCATATATTGAATAGAGTTTTATTGAGACCCATTATAAAGAAAACACCTTATGAACTTTGGAAAAATAGAAAGCCCAAAGTAAACTATTTTCATGTTTTTGGGTGTAGGTGTTTCATTCATAACAATGGGAAGGATAACTTAGGTAAATTTGATTCTAAATCTGATGAGGGTATATTTTTGGGGTATTCTACAACAAGTAAAGCCTATAGAGTTTTTAATAAAAGAACCCTTGTTATTGAAGAGTCTATACATGTTGTTTTGATGATACTAGTGATATCTCTTCTAGCAAGAGAGTTGTTCTTGATGATGATGCTGAAATTCTTGAAGAAAAAATTGATGAGATGACATTACAAGAAGATGAACAAAAACTAATTGGAAATGCATCATCAAGCCAAGAGGCAATTGTGGATCATGGGCGGACTAAGGCTTGGAGGTATGCTCATGGGCATCCTAAGAAATTAATTTTAGATGATCCATCTCAACCTGTTAGGACTAGAGCATCTCTTAGGAACTTGAATAATCATCTAGCTTTTGTCTCACATTTTGAACCTAAACACATAGAAGAAGCTGAAAAGGATGTAAATTGGATAAATGCAATGCAAGAAGAACTAAACCAATTTACTAGAAACAAGGTATGGAACCTAGTTGAACGACCCTCTGAATATTCAATAATAGGTACCAAATGGATATATAAAAATAAACTTGATGAAAATGGAATTGTAATTAGGAACAAGGCTAGACTAGTAGCAAAGGGCTATAATCAAGAAGAAGGTATAGACTTTGATGAAACCTTTGCTCCTGTAGCTAGACTTGAGGTAATTAGATTGTTACTAGCATTTGCATGCTCTAAAGATTTCAAATTATTTCAAATGGATGTAAAAAGTGTATTTTTGAATGGGTATATTAATGAGGAGGTGTATGTAGAACAACCTCCTGGTTTTGAAAATCATCAATACCCCAATCATGTGTATAAATTAAACAAAGCACTTTATGGTTTGAAACAAGCACCTAGAGCATGGTATGAAAGACTTAGCAAATTTCTACTAGATCATGAGTTCCCTAGAAGAAATGTAGATACAACACTGTTTTTAAAGAAGAAAAACAAAGAAATGTTAGTAGTGCAGATTTATGTTGATGATATTATTTTCGGTGCTACTAACAATCGCCTCTGCGAAGAATTTGCTGACTTGATGCAGAGTGAATTTGAAATGAGCATGATGGGAGAGCTGAACTATTTTCTCGGGCTCCAAATCAAACAATCTGAAGAAGGGATCTTCATCAATCAAGCTAAATACATCAAGGAGATGCTTAAGAAGTTTGATATGGAAGGAAACAAGTCAATCAGCACACCCATAAGCTCATCATGCAAACTAGACCAAGATGAATCAGGTAAATCAGTAGATCAAAAGATGTATAGAGGTATGATAGGATTTTTATTATATCTCACTGCAAGTAGACCTGATATCATGTTTAGTGTATGCATGTGTGCTAGATATCAATCTAATCCTAAAGAATCACATTTAATTACAGTTAAGAGAATCTTTAAATACCTAATAGGAACAAAAAATATAGGTTTATGGTATTCTAAAGAATCTATCCTAAACTTAATAGGGTATACAGATTCAGATTTTGCTGGTTGTAAACTTGATAGAAAAAGCACCAGCGGATCATGTCAATTCTTAGGAAAAAATTTAATCTCATAGTTTAGCAAGAAACAAAACTCGGTTGCATTATCTACAGCTGAAGCCGAATATGTTGCTGCCGGAAGTTGTTGTGCTCAAATCATGTGGATCAAACAACAACTTGAAGATTATGGAATCAAACAAGATAAAATTCCCATTAATTGTGACAATACAAGTGCTATTAACCTAACTAAGAATCCAATTCAGCACTCAAGAACCAAACACATTGAAATAAGACATCACTTCATAAGAGATCATGTACTGAATGGTGATGTTACACTTCAATTTGTTTGCACTGATGATCAATTAGCTGATATCTTCACAAAACCCTTGGGTGAAGAGCGATTCTGTGTACTTAGGAGAGGATTAGGAATGATTGATCCATCCTAGTGATATTCTCTTCTAATTTATTGATTTTGATGATTAGCTTGTGTTAAATATAGAGTTTCTCATCTATGATCGTCAAATCAGCTCATAAACTTAGTGATTATCTCTTGTTTGGCACGAAAATAACATGATTTTTGGGTGCGTGCCAGAGTTCGAGTCGACTCGGATACATTTTAGAGTCGGCTCATGGGGGAGTCGACTCGCACATAGTTAGGAGTCGACTCGAGGTCGATGGCATCATAGGGGGAGTCGACTCGCGCATATTTTGGAGTCGACTCGAGGTCGAGTCGACTCGCGACTTACTGGAGTCGACTCGAGGTCGGGAATCCGATGTTTTAACCCTAATCGAAGCGTTCAATCGACACTTCTATTCACCGCCGCCACTATTCAAGAAACCTAGAGTCATCTCCGACCTCGTCTCCGACCTCCATTAGGGTATTTTCTGTCGAGTTTCCCTCTGTTCCTCGTGTCCTTCCCCCTCCTTAGGTCTAGGATGCCTCGGAAAGTTGTTGTCCCGAGCCGGAAAAGGCCCCAACCCGCTAGCGGCACCGAGCGATGGTCAAAGGCTCGGAATGATCCCGTGAGGCCACAACCTCTGGTTCCTTCCCCGCCGAGGCCGGTTCTCTCGCGTCCGTGCGCCGGGAAGGCGGTCTCCACCGGGAGATACGTCAACTTCGACTTCCTCTCCCGGGAAGGCTTTACCCTAGGGCATAGGTTAAGGGCTCAAGGGTTAGAAAGGTTTTATTCCCTAGATCTCCCTACTTACCCGGGGTTAGTTAGGGAATTCTACGGTACAGTAGCTAGGGGAAATGGTGGGATTCAGGGAACCGTAGCGGGTGTTCCTTTATTTATTTCGGAGGATTTCATTGCTCAAGTCCTCCATCTTCCCCAAGAAGGGGTGTTTTCCTCTCACCCAGCAGATAGGACTGAGGCCCTTACGGCCATACTAGGGAGTCCACCTCAGTCCTCCCTAGATGAGGTGTCTGCAAGTTAGCTATCAGTTGCAATACGGCTCCTCTTAAGTATCATATCTAGGACCCTCTTCTCCAAAATAGGCCGTTTTGATTTTGTATCTGAGAGGGACCTAGCCTTGATGTTCTACATTCTTCAGGATACTCCAATCAACTTCCCAAAGCTCATCTATAAATACCTATGTGAGCCTCTAGACAAACCAAGGCTTCTCTTCCCTATGGCATGCTCTATACTTTGATCTTTAGGGAGTTAGAGGTCCCCATTTCTGAGGGGGAGCCCGCTCGCTCACTGCGATACACCGATCGCATGGGTGAGGGGACTCTACACAAGATGGGTTTCCATAAGATTGAGGGAGTCTGGGTTCGGAAACCATCCTCTTCCACACCTTCTGACCCTACTACTCGTCACTCCTCCAGCCCTGATCATGACTCCGATTTTCCCACCTATCCCTCCACTTCAGCACCATCTACTTCCGTCGGACCCTCCACTGCACCACCTACTCAGCCACTAGAGGTCTGGATATCACCTGAGCAGCTCCGGGAGTTGCGACAGGAGATCGTGAGGGATCTTCGGGACGACCTACTGAGGGAGCTCCGAGGTCCAGCGACTGCACCCTCCACTGCACTGGTTCCATCTTTGGCAGCCGTGACTGAGATGACGGCTCATCTGAGGGAAGAGATTTACAATGTAAGAAGCCTAGTTCAAGCCCAATTCTCGAATATGAGCGATGTCATGAGTAATATGGGCATCTTTTAATTCATATTATTTATGTGTCTATGAATCGTCCAAGAAATTAATAAGATGATGATACATATTCTCAAGAGTTGAGAATTTGAGCCATGTATCATTGGTGATTAATTTCTAAATGCTCCTGATTAATGGATCATCACGAGGACGGTGATCGATCCGATCAGTGCACAGATTGCTTTCCTTATGGATGGACGAGACTCGATTCCACAGTGTAGGGACACTGAAGTGAGAGTGCAGGTGCTTGTTAGAGAACAAGGGTACTGAGCGTGACCAAGACAAGAAGTCACTTGGATGTCTATCCACTCGTCAGTGACTTGCTTGATGTTGCAGTAGTATAACTGGTCCTTTGACCTGCGGTGCTTCGGCTACTCACAGTGAGGTTATTGTAGTTTGACTATACGTATACATGGTCTCTAGCCATATGGGTCCTTGTAGTGTAGATTGGCTGCAGTAAGTTCACTGTAGGAGTAGGGTATGCACTTACATGGAATCTATCAACCTTGATAGAAGAGGAGTGATCCTATGTGATTTATTAGACTGAGTTCTAAGACCTTGGCCAGGGCAGTAATATAAAGTGGAGAAAGAGTTTTCCACTATTGAACTCAAGTCGAATAAATCTAGACATATGACAGACGACGGGGTTTGACGAGTTATCCATGACCTCCGGTCTGTAGGGATCCACGATAGAAGGACTGTATCATACGATAACTGCACCTAGAGGTTCATCATTCTATTCTGCTGGGTGGCCACTACATACTGCTAGGTGTCACTGGTGGATGGTGAGACTCACAGGGATCATCTTGATGGTCGATAAATCCTGATGAGTTGAGTTGAAATTGTTTCAACCTATTGAAAGGAGTTTTCAATGATATTATGATAGAGATCGCAATATATCTCACTACCAGTCAGAATAGAACCTATGGGGTCACACACATTAGAGGTATTGACCGATCTGATGGTTGAATGTGAGTAGGAATCACAAATAATTAATTAGATTGATAAATGGATAACCTGCTAAGAGTTAGTGGTTGGAAGAAGGAACAATTGCAATCGAATTGCAATTTAATTTAATTAATTAAATTTAATTAATTGGACTTGATCACGAGTCCTACTTGGAGTAGGATCCTTGGAGTCCTAATTAGATTAGGATTTCAAATTAAATTAGAATCCTATTTGGAATAGGATTTCTAAAGTCCTAATTGTCTTAGGGCTGAAATTTAATAAGTCCTAATTAGATTAGGATTATTTTAAGTCCTAATTAATTTTAAATTTAATTTAATTAATTTCATGACTCCTAATTAGATTAGAATTGAAGAGTTCAATAGAGTCATGGCTCAATTAAATTCTAATTGGATTAGGAATTGGAGGAAATTGAAATGGGTTCATAAAAATCCTATTTTGACTAGGATTGGACTCATAAAATGAACCCAAACCATCTTGCCACTTAATTTGATTAAATGGCTAATAAAATGGGATATGAGGGAGGGGCCCACGCCCCTCCCCTTGGGAAGTGCGTGGAAGAAAAAGGAGGGGCGTAAGCCCCTCCTTGCTGCCGAATTGGGGAGATAAGGGTGAGCTCCTAAAACTAAGGAGCTCATCCTTATCTCATGGAGAAATAAAAGGAGGAGGGGTTCGGCCCCTCCTCTAATCCCTCTTTTGGTGTTCACGGCAGCAAATAGGACCCCCTTCCTCCTCCTTTCATCTGCAAGCAAGAGAAGAGGAAGAAGAATCCTTGGTGGCTCTCCTCCTTCTTCATTCTTGGTGCCAACAAAAGAAAAGGGAAAAAGGCTGAAAGTGTTTTGTTCTTGTTCCCTTTGATCCGTCTTTCTTCCTCCTCCTCCCTAAGCATTCAAGAGTTGATTGAAAGGGAGGACTTCAACCATCAAAAGCCATCTCTGCAAGAGAGCTAGCACCCCGGGGAGATATGTAGGCTTCGATCGAATCATTACCTCGTGTGGATACCCGTAGAGGCCGGACGCGTGTGCGGCTTCCATCGAACCTTCTACAAATCCACGTAAATCAGATTTGCGGAGACCATCTACCCGCACAAGGTGAAGATCTGATCTTCTTAATGATTTTAAAATGGTTTAAAATAATTTAATTATAATCTATCTACAAACGAATGGTTTTAAAATACGTTCATGCGATGAACGGATCCCGCATATTTTTTCCGCTGCAATCTGAAAATTATTCAAAATTTTCATGGCATATGTGGGATGCTAACAGTGGTATCAGAGCCATGGTTATGTAGATTAAGATTCGAATTAAATTTTTCAAGGCATTTTAGATCTGAAATTTAAGGGATTATGCTTGCTGAAAATTAAGTATGCAGAATTTTCAGCTTGCTGTTTTTTCTGCATACTAATTAATGGATGCTTAGATTAATGATTCTAATGCATTAATAATATGATTACAAATGTTTAGAATCAAATCATGCATGATCAGTAAGTCATGAGATGATATAATCAGTTAAATTACAGATCTGAAAATAATTTTTTATGCATGTGATGCGTATGGTGATGATCATGGATAGACCCTTTGAATGTGCTGAAATGTTCTGCGATGTTCTGTGATGTTCTGTGATGCATGTAATTTTAATTTTCAGATGCCTGCGTGCATCTTAAATTCATGTATTAGAGACCTGCGTGTCTCAATGAAAAGGGTTGTAATTTTATTTTTATTTTTATTTAATTTTTAAAGCAATCTGGGATGTAAACTGTGATGTGTGTTGCACGTCGATGGTTGATCGATATGTACATCAACAAGCTCAACATGCGCGGATCAAGATCAAGGGTTGATTAAAGATGGATCAAGGAGTTGATCACAATTGGACCTAGAGGATCAAGATCGAGTCAAGAGTTGAAGACGATTAAACCAATTGACGTGCATGTGCTTGTAAAATGACCCCATCTTGGATCCATGATCATCACCATTTAATTTTATTTTTGATAAATGCCTGGATGTTTAATGCTTATGTCTATGCGGGTAGACTTATATTTGCATGAGATGTGAATACGCGATCGAGTGAGACCTAAATCGAAACCTCCCTAATCAGTCGAGGGTGAACCAACATGAATTAGTCATATTAGATTAATTGATCTAATTGGTGTCTAGGCAAGCCTATAAGGTGGTTACTTAATTAGGACCTTACTCTCTGAGTAAGGGGAGCCTCCCACCTGCTTACCTGGCCAATTGTTCGATTACCTCTTATGAAGAACTCAAGTTGCAAATACTAAGACTTGATTATGCAATATTAAGCCCATAGGTCTTCCACCGTAGTAGAGCTGCTAAGGTCTTTTCGGTGTTGATTTGTCTCGGCTGGACACAGTGGGCAAGTTGCATCGGAGGACTGGACCTTTCTATTAGACATGAGATGTTGTGGGGTAAAGGTGGGGTTGGGCACCAATAACTGTTAGGTGAGGACCCAATGACGACTTTATTTCTGCGGTTATATGGTGGGTCTGACTTAACTAAGTAATGGGGCCAATAACTATTAGGTGAGGTCTTCATAACTTAGAGACCAAGTACCACTGCAATTTGCTTGAGAAGCATTGTACAAGAGTTGTACACTCATCCATTTATATGTCACCAATAACTGTTAGGTGAGGCGGCATGTAAATCGGTGAGACCGCAGTACCCACTAAAAATCCTAGTCGCGTAGGATTTTCGTTTCTCCATCAGGGGAGTATGAGGGATTCGAGAAAATAGTGGGAGCATATTTGTTTTAAAAGTCCCTAGAACAAATTAAGTTGAAGTACAAAGTCTAACTAGAATCTTTACTCTCTACAGATCACAATGTCAGCTTCAAACCCTTTGACCCGAATCCTTGAGACCAACAGACTGACCGGAACCAACTATAAAGACTGGCTTAGGAACCTGAAAATTGTTCTGAATTGTGAGAAAATAGGGTATGTGCTCGAGAATGATATCCCTAGGCTACCAGCACATCCTACTGATGATCAGCGTGAGACGCATCAGAAGTGGACTGATGATGACATTAGGGTCAAGTGCTACATCATGGCATCCATGACTAACGAACTTCAAAGCCAGCATGAGAACATAAAGACTGCTAGGGAAATACTGGCTCATCTGCAAGAGTTGTATGGTGAGCAGAGCCGCACTACACGCTTTGAAGTGTCCAAGAGGCTCTTCAAGGCAAAGATGCGTGAGGGGCAGTCTGTCCACGATCACTGTTTGACTATGATCAAGGACCTCGAGGAACTTGAGAAGCTCGGTATGTCCATGCATAAGGAACTGCAGATAGATCTGATCCTGCAATCCCTTCCTAATTCATTTGGTCAGTTTATAGTAAACTACCATATGAATAAAATTGAATGCACAAAGACCGAATTGTTGAATATATTGGTAACTGCTGAAGGGGCCTTGAAAGGTTCAAGGGGCTCTGTTCTGGCTGCTGAGCTGACTTCTGGTTCCAAGAGAAAGTCTACTTGGAAGAAAAAAAAGCCTGCAAAGAAGCATAAGAAAGACAAAAAGCCTAAGAAGGAAGTTCATAAGAAAAGGGCTGATGACAAAGGAAAATGTTTCTACTGCAACGTCAACGGCCACTGGAAAGGGAACTGCCCTTCATACCTCGAGAGCCTGAAGAACAAAAAGGACACACCTTCTGAAGGTATGCTAGACTTGCTCGTGATTGAAACTAACCTTACGGTTTCTTCTACTTCTAGTTGGGTTATAGATTCTGGTTCTAGTGCTCATTTGTGCACTACTATGCAGGGTCTAAAGAAAAGTAGGAGGCTGGCGGAAGGTGCAGTGACCCTTCGGATTGGCAACGGGGCAAGAGTTGCTGCTGTAGCTGTGGGCACCTACCCTCTGCGATTACTGTCTGGATTTAGTTTATTGCTTAGAGACTGTTATTATGTCCCTGCTGCTAGCAGAAATTTGATTTCTGTTTCGTGTTTAGCACAGGATGGTCATGTTTTGACTTTTGACAAAGACTGCTGTTCTATTTATTTTAGAAATAAATTAGTTGCACGTGGTTTCATGATTGACAGTCTCTATCACTTGCATATTGATGTGTCTGTGAATGTGTCTGAGCAAGTAGTGGATGCCATAGGATCTAAAAGATCGAGAGATGAGATAAACCAGAAGTATTTGTGGCACCTCAGGCTTGGCCATATTGGAGAGGACAGAATGAACAAATTGGAGAAAGATGGGCTTCTCGGCTCATTGACTTCTGAGTCATATCCAGTTTGTGAGTCCTGTCTTCAAGGAAAAATGGCTAGATTACCCTTTGTAGGACATTGGGAGAGGACCACTGAAATACTTACCCTGGTACACACTGATGTGTGTGGCCCATTCGATGTGCTAGCCAAGGGTCGTTATTCATACTTCATTACCTTTACCGATGACTATTCACGATATGGGTATGTGTATCTTATGAGATACAAATCTGAGTCTTTTGAAAAGTTCAAAGAGTTCAGAAATGAAGTAGAAAAACAGACTGAAAAAACCCTTAAGGTTCTTCGATCAGATCGAGGAGGAGAATACCTTAGTGGGGAATTCCGGGATTATCTCAAGGAAAATGGCATAGTCTCACAATGGACACCTCCGGGTACACCTCAACTCAACGGGGTGTCAGAAAGGAGGAATCAGACTCTATTGGATATGGTCCGATCCATGATGAGCTTCACTGATCTACCTATGTTTCTTTGGGGAGATGCCTTATTATCCGCAATTTATTTATTGAATAGAGTTCCCTCTAAATCCGTTCTTACCACACCGTATGAGATATGGCATGGTAAGAAGCCGAGTCTTGGTCATCTCAAGATTTGGGGATGTCCGGCCCACGTCAAGCGACTACAGGCGGACAAGTTAGAGCCTAGGACCATAAGTGCTCGTTTCATTGGATATCCTAAAGAGTCATTAGGATACAATTTTTACATCTCAGAGGATCACAATGTGTTTGTGAGCCGACATGCCGTCTTTCTGGAAAAACAGTTTATCCTTGATAGAGGCAGTGGGAGAAAAATTGAGCTTGAAGAGAGAGTCTCTGAAAAGCAACGAGTCATGGATCCTATAGAACATATTCATACAGAGCCAGTATACGTAGTACCTCCTCCACCTCGTAGATCTAGTAGGGTCTCCCATCCTCCCGATAGATACTTAGGTATACTAGTAGAGGACACCGAGGAAATGTTCCTCATGGGAGATAGGGAACATGTACAGGATCCCAATACCTACGACGAGGCGATATCTGATATCGATTCCGAGAAATGGCTGGAAGCCATGAAGTCAGAGATAGACTCCATGTATTCCAACCAAGTCTGGACCTTAGTAGATCCACCAGAAGGTATAGTACCTATTGGATGTAAATGGATCTATAAAAGGAAGATAGGTTCGGATGGAAAGGTAGAGACCTATAAGGCAAGGCTAGTAGCGAAAGGGTATAGTCAGCGCGAAGGCATTGACTATCCGGAGACCTTTTCACCTGTAGCCATGCTGAAATCCATTCGAACATTGCTTGCCATTGCAGCATTTCATGATTATGAAATATGGCAGATGGATGTGAAAACTGCTTTCCTGAATGGATATCTTGATGAAGATATCTATATGGAGCAGCCTTTGGGTTTCACTTCCAGTGATGGTGATCACAAGGTCTGCAAGCTGCAAAGGTCCATCTATGGACTAAAGCAAGCATCTCGGAGTTGGAACACTCGTTTTAATGATGCGATCAAATCGTTTGAGTTCATCAAGAACGAAGAGGAACCGTGTGTTTACAAGAAGGTTAGTGGGAGTGCTATTGTGTGTTGGGAATTGTATCCTAAATGTCAATCGTCAGCATATTGATGATTGAATATTGTAAATAAATTGACAAATTAATAAAGTATTATTTGGCATTATTCATCATTTCATCTTCAAATGAACTCTTATATGATGAAGTCCTTAGGACTTATGTTATGATAAAGGAGGATTTATCTTTGAGTCCTTAAACTTGTTCGCGACCAAATGATATATTGTTACTAGGACGACAACATTATCGAGATTAGGTCGTTGTGTGACATATACGTTGGTTGTCCTCTTAACCAAGGAGTGTGGAGACACTAGTATGCCATACAGGTGAAGTGTAGGAGTACATTTCACTGAACGTGACCAATTCCGGAACGCTCTACTGTCGAGAGATGTTCCGAGTGGATATGGGTATAAGTTTGGCCCTCTGACCTGAGACCGCAACCTGTGACTAGCAAGCAACTCACTGTACTTTGGTACCAGACTACCTGAATTTCTAATTCAGAGACGGAAGGTCACTGGGTGCAGTCAAGTACTTGCGTAGTCAGTTGTGAGTCAAGATGGAATTGACCCCTCCTGCAAACAGGAGATAATGTCTTGTGACTAATTTAGCAAAACCTTGGCCAGGGTAATCTCAGTGAGAAGTCACGGGATATCTAAAGTTAATCACATAATGGATGTACTAATTATAGGGTTGACAGTGAGCTCTAAGTCATCCTGGCATTAAGAGTCAAAGGGATTGAATTATACAGTAACCATAGTTCAGGGTTCCAGAATATTTGCTTCGCATATATTCGGCCTATTCGGACGTCGGGTACCATTGCTAGATGGTCACATCGATTAGTGTAGGAAGTCGTTCCTATACTACCGGCTTAGGTTCGAACCTATGAGGTCACACGCATAGAAGATTCCTGATTGATCAAGAAGGCTGATGAATGATTAAGAATCATTCAGGGATAATTTGGTCAATTCGATTGGCAAATTATCTTATAAAATAATTAAAGTAATTATCGGAGGATTAATTAGTAATTAGATTGCTAATGAACTCAATTGGATTGAGTAATTAGACTAAGGATGAGCCAAATTGAATTAGATTCAATTCTGGGCTCAATCAGGGTTTTTGACCTGATTGGATTAGGTCTGAATCAAGAGGACTTAGGTTGACCAAATTAAATTAGATTAAATTTGTGCTTAATTAGGGATTGACCTAATTGGATTAGGTTCAACCCATGGTAATTGAATCATTCTAATTGTTAGGATTTAATTAAATTAAATGGGTTTGATCTGAAACTATTCGGATCTTGAAATCCACTTGTCACATATCCATGCATGGCGCCATAAATTGATTTTTAATATGATTAAAAATTAATTTAATTTATTTAATGGTGCCATGGGACACTTGGCAACATCAGGGACCTCTTTCATCATTAGATGGGTCGAAATGGAGAGATAAATTCATGAAAAGAATTGGATAAGATCAAATTCTCTCTCTTCATGACATATGCCATCCTTATCTTTATCTCACTTCTAATTAAGGTTGAATTTCGAATTTAATCACCACAAAATCACCACGTGACCCTCTAATCTGATTAGGGACATGGGAATTTCGAAATTGAAAGAGGGAAGTGGCAACATGATGAATGGTTTAGATTAGATCAAGCTTCATCATGTAATGGCACATGAACTTGAATTTTGAATTCAAAATTCAAAACCCCACAAAATCCTCCACAAATATGGGATGGTTGGCATGAAGTTAGGTAGGAGAGCAACATTAAAAGGACCTCCATCATCTGGTGGTCGAATTCAAGGAAAAAAGAGAGAAAAAGAAGAAGAAAAAAGGGAAAAGAAAAGAGAGGAACCCTAGTTCATGCATGGAAAAATTCTGCATTCAATCTAGCTGACTTCTTCCTCCTCTAAGTCCATCGCGCCATTAGTGTTAGGGGTCCCTGATAAGAGTCTTTAGATCAGATCTAAGTCCTCTTCAATCCCTTTAAACCTTTCCTCCAAGTTCTTCCAAGAAGGCGGATCAAAAGTTGATAGTGTTTGGAAGATCAAATTTCAGCCTCAAGAAATTCTGCGCAAGCTAGCACTTCCGCAGGATTGGATCTCTTCAGGAACTTCGCGTGGACTTCTCGTAGAGGCCATTCGTGTGCGTGGCTGCGAAGTCGAGGATCAGATCCACAAGTTTCATCCATCATAAGAGGTATTAATCCTACATTAATCTTTTATTATGGTGTCAAGATCTAGGTCTGATTCTCCGAGGTTTTACCCTCTTTTGGGGCTCCTCACGGAGATATCTCCAGAATCCATTCAATGGATATTCGGAGATTAATCGGAATAGAGTTCTTAAGTTTCAGATCTGATAGTTAATCATGCATGAAAGTTTTAGCATAATTGTTTAAACGATTCCGGCATAATCCTATGTGTTCTTAAGGTGCTGATTTCTAGATTTGATCTTGTAAGCATGCATGAATTAAATTGTTTGATTCGATTTTTCCGCTGCGTTTTAAAACTTAAAAAGAACTACGTATGGCTTGATCCCCCTTATGAAGGGGTACGTAGGCAACCCGATTAGGTTCAGCCATGATTTTAAAAAAAAAAAAAATCAGCATGCTTAACACCGAAGAACCTAGGATTCCCTTTCATTGTGTTCCTCGTACTGTACGTGGATGACATCCTCCTGATAGGAAATGATATTCCTATGTTAACCTCGGTCAAGGTCTGGTTATCAAAAGAGTTCTCCATGAAAGACCTTGGGGAAGAATCCTACATTTTGGGGATAAAGGTCTATAGGGATAGATCTAAAAGGATGCTTGGCCTATCACAAAAGATGTACATAGAGGAGGTACTGAAGAGGTTCAGTATGGAAAACTCCAAGAGGGGTCTATTACCCCTTAGGCATGGGATTCATCTCTCCAAAAAGATGTGCCCTAACACATCTGAAGAGATTCAACGCATGAGCAGGATTCCTTATGCTTCTGCAATAGGAAGCCTCATGTATGCCATGCTGTGTACACGACCTGATATAGCCCTTGCTGTGAGTGTCACTAGCAGATATCAGTCAAATCCAGGTGAAGAGCACTGGACTGCTGTGAAGAACATTCTTAAGTACTTGAGAAGAACTAAAGATTTGTTCTTGGTTTTTGGAGGATCATCAGAGTTAAAGGTAGAAGGATACACAGATTCAGATTTTATGACTGATATTGATGATAGAAAGTCTACATCTGGATATGTGTTCTTGTGCAATGGTGGTACGGTAAATTGGAAGAGTTCCAAACAACCGATCATTGCTGATTCTACCATGGAAGCTGAGTATATCGCCGCCTCTGAAGCTGCAAAGGAAGCCTTCTGGTTCAACAAATTCATTGCAGAGTTAGATGTAATGCCATCGGATGCCATCACACTCTACTGCGATAATAATGGCACCACAGCTCTTGCTAAGGAGCCAAGGTCTCATCAGAAGTCCAAGCACATAGAGCGGCGCTTTCACCTCATACGCGAATACCTCGAGAAGAAATATGTCGAGGTGCAGAGAGTAGACTCCGCGGACAACGTGGCAGACCCGCTCACTAAGCAGTTAAATCAGCAGAAGACAGAAGCCCACCTTGAGAAGATGGGACTTAGATATATGTCTGATTGGCTTTAGTGCAAGTGGGAGATTGTTAGATGTATGCCCTAGAAGCCAATCTGGCGGACACATTATTAATTCTAGGACATAAATTTGTACTTGACTTTATTATTATTGACTTTATAATAAATGGGCATCTTTTCATTCATATTATTTATGTGTCTATGAATCGTCCAAGAAATTAATAAGATGATGATACATATTCTCAAGAGTTGAGAATTTGAGCCATGTATCATTGGTGATTAATTTCTAAATGCTCCTGATCAATGGATCATCACGAGGATGGTGATCGATCCGATCAATGCACAGATTGCTTTTCTTATGGATGGACGAGACTCGAGTCCACAGTGTAGGGACACTGAAGTGAGAGTGCAGGTGCTTGTTAGAGAACAAGGGTACTGAGCGTGACCAAGACAAGAAGTCACTTGGATGTCTATCCACTCGTCAGTGACTTGCTTGATGTTGCAGTAGTATGACTGGTCCTTTGACCTGCGGTGCTTCGGCTACTCACAGTGAGGTTATTGTAGTTTGACTACACGTATACATGGTCTCTAGCCATATGGGTCCTTGTAGTGTAGATTGGCTGCAGTAAGTTCACTGTAGGAGTAGGGTATGCACTTACATGGAATCTATCAACCTTGATAGAAGAGGAGTGATCCTATGTGATTTATTAGACTGAGTTCTAAGACCTTGGCCAGGGCAGTAATATAAAGTAGAGAAAGAGTTTTCCACTATTGAACTCAAGTCGAATAAATCTAGACATATGACAGACGACGGGGTTTGACGAGTTATCCATGACCTCCGGTCTGTAGGGATCCACGATAGAAGGACTGTATCATACGATAACTGCACCTAGAGGTTCATCATTCTATTCTGCTGGGTGGCCACTACATACTGCTAGGTGTCACTGGTGGATGGTGAGACTCACAGGGATCATCTTGATGGTCGATAAACCCTGATGAGTTGAGTTGAAATTGTTTCAACCCATTGAAAGGAGTTTTCAATGATATTGTGATAGAGATCGCAATATATCTCACTACCAGTCAGAATAGAACCTATGGGGTCACACACATTAGAGGTATTGACCGATCCGATGGTTGAATGTGATTAGGAATCACAAATAATCAATTAGATTGATAAATGGATAACCCGCTAAGAGTTAGTGGTTGGAAGAAGGAACAATTGCAATCGAATTGCAATTTAATTTAATTAATTAAATTTAATTAATTGGACTTGATCACGAGTCCTACTTAGAGTAGGATCCTTGGAGTCCTAATTGGATTAGGATTTCAAATTAAATTAGAATCCTATTTGGAATAGGATTTCTAAAGTCCTAATTGTCTTAGGGCTGAAATTTAATAAGTCCTAATTAGATTAGGATTATTTTAAGTCCTAATTAATTTTAAATTTAATTTAATTAATTTCATGACTCCTAATTAGATTAGGATTGAAGAGTTCAATAGAGTCATGGCTCAATTAAATTCTAATTGGATTAGGAATTGGAGGAAATTGAAATGGGTTCATAAAAATCCTATTTTGACTAGGATTGGACTCATAAAATGAACCCAAACCATCTTGCCACTTAATTTGATTAAATGGCTAATAAAATGGAATATGAGGGAGGGGCCCACGCCCCTCCCCTTGGGAAGTGCGTGGAAGAAAAAGGAGGGGCGTAAGCCCCTCCTTGCTGCCGAATTGGGGAGATAAGGGTGAGCTCCTAAAAATAAGGAGCTCATCCTTATCTCATGGAGAAATAAAAGGAGGAGGGGTTCGGCCCCTCCTCTAATCCCTCTTTTGGTGTTCACGGCAGCAAATAGGACCCCCTTCGTCCTCCTTTCATCTGCAAGCAAGAGAAGAGGAAGAAGAATCCTTGGTGGCTCTCCTCCTTCTTCATTCTTGGTGCCAACAAAAGAAAAGGGAAAAAGGCTGAAAGTGTTTTGTTCTTGTTCCCTTTGATCCGTCTTTCTTCCTCCTCCTCCCTAAGCATTCAAGAGTTGATTGAAAGGGAGGACTTCAGCCATCAAAAGCCATCTCTGCAAGGGAGCTAGCACCCCGGAGAGATACGTAGGCTTCGATCGAATCATTACCTCGTGTGGATACCCGTAGAGGCCGGACGCGTGTGCGGCTTCCATCGAATCTTCTACAAATCCACGTAAATCAGATTTGCGGAGACCATCTACCCGCACAAGGTGAAGATCTGATCTTCTTAATGATTTTAAAATGGTTTAAAATAATTTAATTATAATCTATCTACAAACGAATGGTTTTAAAATACGTTCATGCGATGAACGGATCCCGCATATTTTTTCCGCTGCAATCTGAAAATTATTCGAAATTTTCATGGTATATGTGGGATGCTAACATTCTCGAATATGAGCGATGTCATGAGTAATACAAGAAAGATGCGAGATGACATCCGACAGGACCTAGGCAGCCAGAGTCAGGGGGCCGAACGGCTAGCCAATGTACTGATCTTCAAGTTGGATACCCTCCAGAAGAATCTGACTGAGCTTACCTCGATCCAGAGTAGGGCCACCTCGGAGATCATAAAGCAGCTAGGAAACATTACAGAAGGGATCAGTTTAATTATGCAACAATCTAGACTGAGCAAGGGAGCCACATCTTCCACCACAAAGAAATCCTAGTGTAACTTGCTATGTACTGACTTTTCTACTTTTGGATGTATCTACAATTGTACTTAAACTTACATCAATACAATGAGTAGACATTTCTCTTCCAAATTGTGCAAATTTGATCTCTAACTGCTTGTATGATGTGCTTTCTGCCTTTTTGCTATGATGACAAAAAGGGGGAGAAAATATATTGAATAGACATGTAAAGGGAATCAATAAAAAGAAAACTTTTAAAACACAAAATAATTTGTTCTAAGTGGATTCGATACCTCGAAGCTCATTATCTCTCTGTTGGGGCTCCTAAAGGAGTAATCTCCAGAATCTATTCAAGGGATATTCGGAGATTAGTTGAATCATACTCAAGAACAAATTGGCAGATTTTCTCTCTAAAACCAAAAATTTAAGATCAAAAGCTTCAATACACTAAAAGAAAATTCAGAGAATCTAAACAAAGTTGAATGCATGTGTTGAGGGGGAGAATCTAAAATTTTAAGAAAGCAAACTCATTAAATATATATAAGCTAAACAATTGATTGCATGACTTGAAGGCTTATATAATTTCAAATGAAAGGGGGAGCTTTAACTTCAGAATTTACTGTTTCACACCTTTCAGTTTTGGATAAATTAAATAACTAGACACTTGAATTCATTTTAAAATTTTACTATAAATCTCCTTTTTGGTTGAGCAATTCCCTTTACAAATACTCAATGTTTTGTCATCATCAAAAAGGGGGAGATTGTGGAGTGATTGATTATAACCCTATTTGATTTTGATGAGCTCAAAGCATTTGAGTATATCTTATGTTATACTAATGAATTCAATCTAGTGTTTCAGTCAAATACTTGTAAATTTATGGTTAAGTGTCTCTAGTTTTGGTTCAATACATTTAGGATAAGTAAAGAATTCAATTTGAACCAAAGTCTGAGACTCGAGTCAACTCCGGGAGATTACGAGTCGACTCCAAGCGTATCAGAAGCACTAGCACAAGCTCGAGTCGACTCCTGTACATTTCGAGTCGACTCCGACTGAGAACAGACAGACGGACAGAAAGATTCATCTCAGAACCTGTCAACGAGTCGACTCCTGAAGAGCGCGAGTCGACTCCTGAAGAGCGCGAGTCGAGACAGCACTTTAATTCAAATCCAGAACAGTTGCCGAGCCGTCTCCTGAAAAGCATGAGTCGACTCCTGCAACAGGCGAGTCGACTCCAGATCGCGCGAGTCGACTCCGATCCCAACGGAAACATTGTCAGGAGTTGCAGAATGTGCAGAACGGCTAGAATATTGGGTCTAACGGCTAGTTCTCTTGGGGAATGGCTTAAATAGCCACAGAGAACTGTAGCAAGGTAGAGAAGTGACATTCCATTCAAAGAAAACAAGTAATCTCCACCTACCAAAGGATTTCAAAGAGAATACACGTGAAAGAAGGAAGAGAGGCATTAAACTCCATCCAACCAACTCTTTCCAGCATTCAAGAAGTCTCCGTCGGTCATCAAATCTTCGAGACCTTCAAGAGGAGACCCCGAGTTCGAGAAGCCCTCCTCTACATCTTTATAAATCTGTTTGAGGGCTCTTAACTTCTCTCTTTTTATTAACGCTGAATATCTGCTTGTTAAGAAGCTTCCTTTTCTGTTTGTTTTTCAAACCATTTGTTCCTTACTTGAGGTTTGTTCCTTACTTGAGGGTGTAAAGGTTTGTTGGTGAGCCTAGGTTGAAACCAACGGTGTAAGGGTTTGATTGTGATCCCGGAAAAACAATCGGGTGGTTCTAGTCGGTGAGCCTGGAAAAACCGACCGAGTTCGTTGTGATCTCGTAAAACAACAAGTTGGGTTGTGAACTTGTAAAACAACCGGCTATAATCCGAGGGGTTATAGTGAATTCACAAGTGAGGCTTGGGGAGTAGACGTAGGAGCAAGGGTTAGCTCCGAACCACTATAAATTTGCTTGTGTTTGTGATTGCTTTATTGTCTCTTACTTTCCCTTCATCCACTGCATATAGCAACTAATTAATCCACTTGCAAAAAGTTTTTAATTAGTTACTCACAAAGCTTTTAATTGCAATAATTATTTTAAAACCCAATTCACCCCCCCTCTTGGGTTGTCTATCTGGGCAACAACCTTTTATGATGGATGAAAGTTGTGGATCTGATCCTTGACTTTACAGCCACGCACATGAATGGCCTCTACGAGAAGTACACGCAAAGTTTCCGAAGAGATCCAATCCTGCGGAAGTGCTAGCTTGCGCAAAATTTCTTGAGGCTGAAATTTGATCTTCCCAACGCTATCAACTTTTGAACCGCCTTCTTAGAAGAACTTGGAGAAAAGGTTTGGAGGGATTGAAGAGGACTTAGATCTGATCTAAAGACTCTTATCAGGGATCCTTAACACTAATGGTGCGATGGACTTAGAGGAGGAAGAAATCGGCTAGATTGAATGCAAAATTTTTCCATGCATGAACTAGGGTTCCTCTCTTTTGTTTTTCCTTTTTTTTTCTTTTTCTCTCTTTTTTTCTTGAATTCGACCACCAGCTGATGGAGGTCCATTTAATGTTGCTATCCCCTCTAACTTCATGCCAACCATCCCATATTTATGGAGGATTTTGTGGGGTTTTGAATTTTGAATTCAAAATTCAAGTTCATGTGCCATACATGATGAAGCTTGATCTAATCTAAACCATTCATCATATTGCCACTTCCCTCTTTCAATTTCGAAATTACCATACCCCCAATCATATTAGAGGGTCACGTGGTTGATGACCCAAAGATTGATTCATAGATTGATTTTGATGATCACAAAACCTTGAAGTATAGATACTAATGTTTATGTTGCAAGGAGAAAGATATTTATTTTGCAAGGAACATAGCAAGTTGGAAGAACACAAGAAGGCCTCCAAAGCTCTCAAGTTGGAAGAAAACTACAATTTATTGGTCCAAAGTTTAAAGTTCAAAGGATTCAAATTGGAGGAGTAAAATCAAAGGAAAAATTCAAAAGAACAGTCTTCGAGTCGACTCCGGAGAAGTATGAGTCGACTCCTAGGAGTCACAGGCAGAAAAGTCAGAGAGCAGTTTTCGGGTCTGAGATTCGAGTCGACTCCAGTGGAACACGAGTCGACTCCGATGGTTGGTAGGTCGACTCCAAAGAAAGCAAGAGTCGACTCTCAGCGGAACACAAGGAAAAAGTCAGAGACCATTTTTGGGACTCTGAGATTCGAGTCGACTCCCGCATTGCACGAGTCGACTCCGAGACTCCGCGACCATCAACAGACAGAAAACCAAGTTACTGCCTCTGAGATTCGAGTCGACTCCCAGACAGCTCGAGTCGACTCCAAGACAGCGCTACACCAAGATGGCAGAAGGCTGTGTTTCGCAAACTGAGAGCCGAGTCGACTCCAAGGAAGTTCGAGTCGACTCCAAGACTGGATGAGCCAAAAGATAGAGAATCGGGAGTTCGGGCTCTGAGATTCGAGTCGACTCCCAGGACAGTCGAGTCGACTCGAGTTGATCAAATTCAAAATTGGATCCACGGACTTCAGTGGATGAGCCGACTCCGAAATTGCCAAGTCAGCTCCAGAAGTTGGCGAGTCGACTCCAGGTTAAGACGAGTCGACTCCCAGTCAAGGCATGCACTTTAATTCAAATTTGGAACAGTGGCCGAGTCGTCTCCAGTAAAGCACGAGCCGACTCCTGCAATAGGCGAGTCGACTCCTGATCGCGCGAGTCGACTCCAATCCCAACAGTAATATTGTCAGGAAGTGCAGACTGTGTCCAACGGCTCTATTTTTGTCTCTAACGGCTATATTCTTGTTTCCACGCCATCTAAAGCTATAAAAACAAGAAGAGAGCTAGGAGAGAACTTATGGAAGTGGGAGAGATCATCTAGGAAAGAGATCTCAAAGAGATTACAAAGGAAATCTCCCATAAGCACAAAAGGGCCATCCAAAACGAAATAGAGAGAAGAAGAGCATCCAAGTGAATCCGAAAGCTTCCTCTCCATCCGTGTGCTGCCTTGGGGATCCTCTACTTCATGCCAAATCAGAGGAGGATCAAGTAAAGAAGAAGCCGAGCTCCTCCATCTTCAAAACTCGTTTGAGGGCTTCTCTTTACTCTATTTGTTTATATTGTCATATTTGCTTGTTTAAGAAGCTTTGTTTTGTTCTATACTTTGTTTTAATATCTTGTAACTTGATTCAATCAAGGGATTGAATCAAGGGGTTAAGGTTTGTTGGTGAGCTAAAGAAAAACCAACGGTGATAGGTTTGTTGGTGAGCCGAGGGTAAAACCAACGTGTAAGGGTTTGATTGTGATCCCGGGAAAACAATCGGGGAGGTTCTAGTCGGTGAGCCTGGAAAAACCGACCGAGTTCGTTGTGCGCTCGTAAAACAACAAGTTGGGTTGTGAGCTTGTAAAACAACCGGCTGTAATCGGTAGAATTATAGTGAAATTCCCAAGAGGTCTTGGGGAGTGGATGTAGGTGCTGGGGTGCACCGAACCACTATATGTCCTTTGTGTTTGTAATGCCTCTAGTTATTGTCTAACTAACACACTTACTTACTTAGATAAATTGCTTGCTTAATTCTTATCCGCACATCCTTTAGTTGCAAGCATATTTAATCAAGTCGAAGTCTATACATCAAACCCTTGCTAAGTTTAACTTTCACTGTGCATCTATACAACTTAGCATAGTTAATCAAAAAGTTTTAGAAGTAGCATAAAAGTTTTAAAAGACCCAATTCACCCCCCCTCTTGGGTTGTATCTACTGGGCAACAAGTGGTATCAGAGCAGGTGCTCAAGATTAATTATTGATCTCACGATCAAGAGCCAAAGATCATGACAACTCAAATAGATAGTTTTCTAGGAGAAGGACAGTTAATTGATAGGCCTCCACTGTTTAATGGCATAGACTACACATATTGGAAAGCACGCATGCGCATTTTTATTCAATCACAAAACTATTATTTATGGAAAATCATAATAAATGACCTTCATACACTCTCTCAAACTATTAATGAAAAGGACTTAGCACAATTGGATGCTAATGCTATGAACATATTATATTGTGCTATTCATGAAACGAAGTTTAATGAAATTTCTGCATGCTTATCTGCTAAGGAGATCTGGGATACTTTAGAAACTATTTATGATAAATCTCAGATTAGCTCACATGTGCTTCAATTGCGTACTAACAATGAGATTGCAGAATCCTCCACAGTAGCCGAGTCGACTCCCAGTTTGTCCGAGTCGACTCCTAGAGAAGAACAGTCTGAAAGGCAGAGACACAGTCTTAAAGACCCTGTGAACGAGTCGACTCCAAGTAGTTCCGAGTCGACTCCCAAGCTAGCCGAGTCGACTCCAATAAGGTCCGAGTCGACTCCGAGGCAAATCAGCTTCCTAAAGACAAAGAAAAAGAGGAAGCAAGAAGAAAGGAAGAAAGAGATAAAAAGGAAGAAAGCCTTGACCAAGAAAGAGTCAAGCCAAAAAATAAAGGTTAGGAGCAACAATGATGATATTAGCTCCAAGAAACTACAAGAGGTAACTGACTTGTGCTTTATGGCACAAGAAGACAAGGTAAAATCTGAATCTACTCTTACCTCAAATGATTTTCAAGAAGAATTCTCTTATGATGAATTATTAAATGCTTTTCATGAGTTGTATAGTGAATGTAGAAAATTAACTGTAAAGAATAAAAATCTTAAGAAACTAAATTCTGAAAATGAAAGCTTAAGGTCATTTTCAGAAGAATTGATTCAGAAAAATCATAGCTTAATTAAAGAAAATCAAAACTTAAGTAAAGAAATTAACCAATTAAGATGTTTTATTAACAAATTCACTGTAAGTTCAGAAAGATTAAAAATGATGTTTGAAAGCCAACATGCTGATTTTGATAAATCAAAATTTAGCTTGACTCCTTCACTTAGCCATAAATCTCTAGAGAAAAAGGTTATCAATTTACCAAGCAAACCATTAAATAAGATAACTTATTTCAAAAATAAGAATGGGAATAACAACTTTACCTATCGTTCTAGTATAATTAAATCAAATGGTAAAGTTATTACTATTAAACAGATATGGGTTCCAAAAGGAACCATATGTCCTAACTCTCAAGGACTCAAGCAAGCTTGGGTACCCAAAATGAGAAAATGAGGATGTACACATAGGTGTACCAAGGTACCTATGGAACATAAAGAAACTTAAAAAGTTATTAACAAAAAAATAATAATGAAATCAGTAATTCTTGCATCTCATCATTATTTGTGCTTTAGTATTTGATATGATTTGCTAGTAGTGATCAATTTTGTGATATAGAAAATACTTTTGGAAATATAATCAAATCTCTTCATTTTTTAGTATACTTTACTCACTATTGGATAAGTTGCTAAATGATTAATCAATTTATTAAGAATAACTCTATGAATTCTCTATATGCTTGATTGAGAGTTATTATCCATGGCATTATTGTTTATTGATCATAGATATGATAATGTGTACTTGGTATGCTTTTGAATATATGCACTATGAATACCAAGAAACCATCCTTGGCATATAAAATCAACTCATGCTAGTATGTACTTAATCTCAAAAGACCTTGCCATAGGCTTACTTAGATTATCTACTTAAAGGTCAAAGTTTTGCTATGCATGCTAACTAAGGAAACAAACAAAAATCATTTCTAAATCTAAAGATGTTGTTTCCATCTCCAAGTTTTTCAAAAGCTTACATTGGATTTATTCTTGAAAAATAAAACTGAAGTATTTTTCTGTATTTACTAAATCTTGTAAAAGTGGTTCAAATGATAAAGGTTTCCAAACTGTGAAGATAAAGAGTATCATGGCACAGTGTTGAAAACCAAAATCCTGATAAAGGTTATACAGAAAATAATATTAAATCCAATTATTTCAGCACCAAGGACACCATAAGCAAAATAGGATTAATAGAATTCTTGAAAAAATGAAAAAGACAATTATGTATGATAGTCATCTACTTAAATAATTTTTAAAAGACTATCATCACTGCTTGTCATACATATGATTTCTATTTTTGATGAAAATTTTGATCTTCTGAAAAATGAAAAATGAATCATTGCATATCTTTCATATTTTTTCAGTCGTACATGTTATTATGAAAATAATGCCAAATCTGATAAAGATACTTCTATCCTTGGATATCATTCATCAAGCAATGCATATAGAACATTCATGAAAAATTTTCGTTGTAGAAGTATCAATTCATTTTATTCTTTATGAGACTAATGATTTATTATCAAAATACTAAAATCAAATTATATGGTTAATCTTTTACATATGCACTTAATGAAGAAAAATTGATGACTACTAAAAGACTAAATCAAGAAAAGAGGAAATAGATCTTGATAAAGATTCTTGCATGATTAGAAGTAAAGATCATCATTATCATGTGCTTGCTTCATGAGCTTTATATTCTGTCAAATGAATGTGTAGAATTCACTCCTATGTGGTTACTTCATTAAAAAGGAGATCTATGAAAAATAACCACCATATTTAAAAATACACATTACATATATGATAAAGCAATATGTGATTTAGAACAAGCATCAAAAGCATGATATATAAAAGCTTAAGCAACCTTTTTGATAGAAAGTAATAGTGATAAATCTATGCATCAAAAAGATGAAATTGTGATATCTTATTTGCTCAAAGTATGCATTGATGACATCATTTTTGGTTCTACTAATGAAGAGTTATATTGCAAAGTGAGTTTGAAATATGATGAATGAATTAACATCTTCTCTCAAACTCCAAATTAAGACAAACAGGAAAGGGGATCTTCATTGACCAACGTTAGTCCACAAGAAAACTCTTATAGAAGATTGGCATGAAGAAGGTATATCTATGACCCCATCTTGTAGAATTTGAAAAGGATGAGCAAAGTAGATCTATTGTGTTAAAGCTGTATTGAAGCATGATAGAATAATTATTTTATCATACAGCTAGTAGACCAGATTGTATGCTCATTATGTGACCTTGTGCAAGACTTCAATCTAACTTTAATTAATCATATTTTATTGATAACAAATAAATCATAATCTGAATTTTGATAGAAACAAATGTTTAAGATAAATTGATTAAAACATAGTTAACATATCTTATTGATAATTATCTTAAGCAAATAGAATCTAAACTAAATTGACTTAAACTATCTTGGTTAATGAATCTATCTCTTTAGTTCAAATGATATGTGCTTGCTTATATTTAGGCAATCTCTTGAGTAAAGTGACTCAACATGCAACTATTGTCATATCTTATATTGAGTCATCTAGTTAAAAAATATATATGTTGGATGAATGCTTTGTATCTTAAAGAAACTAATGACCTTCCTTCAAGAAAGAAAAATGAGAAATTTCAACTTGAAGGATATCTTCATGTAAGATACACTAAACATTCACATGCAAACAAGAGAGAGGATCTTCTTCAGCCAAAAGTTCACACATAAGAAATCTAGTTTGGCTTGAAGAACATATAATGAATAGGTAATTTAGATACCTTTATCACAAATTAGTTGAGTAAAGTCAGTAACTTAAATCTTATTATGGCATGATTAAATTCTTTAATTATTAATTTTTGATATCATGTCTATATGTGTATTGACTGACTTATACTTTTAGAAATTATTTCATGGTTTGTCCAAACTAAAATATATCTTTGCCTATGTCCTAACCATGAAATACACAAGTATATGCTTAAAATGTTGATGTAAAATAACTTGTGAGAAGTTATGAATCCTTGAGCATAATGAAAATGTTGTTTGCGTGATATACATATATATGATACGTAAGATTAATTCTCTATTCTGCTCTCTCATGAAAATTACTTGAGAATAACAAAAAGAGAGAGAGATAAAGAAAAGAAAATGGATATTATTCAAGAGAAGTAAAATACAAGTAGAGGCAAACACTTCAACCTTAAGGAAAAGCAAAACAAACTTAATATATTCGACACATTTGTGAGACTTGTGTGAGCATTCTTTTGGAAGGGATAAAATCCATAATTAATTACACTTAAACAGGGAGGTTTTGAAGTAAACATTTTAATCTTTCTATATTGCTCATCATAGGGATGGTGCCAATGGGGAGGCTAGTGGTAGTACCCGGCACTATTTGACCCAACTATTCGGTGTAGGGCATATTAGGGACGGCACAAGAGGGAGGCTAGTGGTAGTACCTCGTGCCCCTTCCCAACTCCACCGGATAGGGAGCAAATAGAGTATAGAGCATAAGAAAGTTATAAATGAAAAACAAAGTAAATGAAAGTAGAATTAAGTCAAATTTTTTATCACTTGAAAACATAATTTAAGGATGAAATCAATGCAAGATAATATTTAAATAGGAGGAGTTTATTTGAAAAGAATTGATTTTGATCCTTGACATGCTTGTTCTTATTATTTTAATGTATGACTTAACACTTAATATAGTGTGCATATGGTATGATGTTTTGAATTATGGGTTCTCAATATTTTGTAATGCTCCATGCTTAGATAATTTAATTGAATGTTTGAAATACTGCATAAATTTTTGGGTATTATTGAAAAGAAATTTCAGATTTGTCGTTCACAATCATCTTTAAAATCTGAAAGTTAAATAAATTTATAAAAAGGAAAAGAGAAAGATATCTCTATTTAGGCAGAATGAATTAATCTTGATCTATCTTTCTACTTGCCTAACTTTGATACATAATATCCTAATACTTGTTAAAATATCCTCCATTTTGTATCAAAACTCAAAATTAAATACAAAGATTCTGAAAGTGCTCTAATGTTATTGAAATATGCGTTTTCAATCTTAATGATTTAAGATGAGCTATAATGTGGAAGATACATATCTCAAATTATGATTTTGAAAGCCTCAATTGAAAATCCTATGTACTTCAGAATCTGATTTTGTATACAAGCTTAGACTCAATATGATTTCTAAATAAAATCTTAATGTAAGAAAAACAGAATTAATTCTGATGCCTTTGGTTGATTGCTCCGATACGCATCCGAAACATATCATTTCTTATCTTCAAAGTGTACTAATATTGGTCCAAATGATGTGTCTTTCGATGATCTTGATTGCAAACAAAAATTTCTAAATATATGATCTTATTTTGATATTAAAAAGATTTATTGTGCTTCATGTATCCATTGCAGAAAAACTATAATTAAGAAATTGAGTTCTATAAATAGATATACTTCAATGATCATCTATATGTTTTTCTCTCCTACATTATTAAAGACTTCCATCAATAGAGTGAATGATCTTAAAACTAGAAATATTTCAGTTCACTTAAATGACTCTAAAAGAAAGAAAATGTAAATGCTTTTGAAAGAAATTGAGCTTGAAATGAATCATTTTCTGATTAATATTTCTATACATTTTCTCTAAGATTAAGAGAAAGCATAACTTGTTCGTAAAGGATTAGAAAGAGTAATTACTACAAATTTTGGAATAATACTAGATTACTCTACATTCTCGATATTACAGAATTTTAGTGTTATTCACGTTTATCACTAAAATCTGAAATTCAACAATTTAAAATGATTAAAGAAGAATGCATCTTTTGAGGGGGAGCTTTAGATATTCAGTATCCTATCCCAAAGACACTTTATTTTGATGCATACTTTGAATTTTATGGATTGATTTTGATGAACCTCCTTATATTGCAAGACATGCTTTAATTTTCTTGAGATGAGTTCTATAAAGGTTGTCTTATCTCAAACCTTGAGTCTTATGAAAATAAGCTGAAATATATTTTTGAGATTGACAATCTTATTGAACATTATCTTAGGATTCTAAACTCTTAAATGGAATGATCAATTGAGGGGGAGAAAGAAAATTTCAGAAGGAAAGGTCTTATGGAACTTAATCGCATAAATCTATAACTAAAGGAGAGAGAAAGAACACTAAATGAAAAGTGATTCTAATACTCTCCAATATGTATCATCTGAAATTTAAATCTGAAAATCTGTATGATACACCTTGAGGCGTGTTATTTGGTTAGTATATCTCATGCATCACTCTTGAACCAAATTGCAAATCTTAAGAGCCTCTAATTTAATGAAAAAGGGGGAGAATAATGTGTTAAATTTTCTTGAGTATCTCTTAGAAAATCTATTTTTGGAACTTCACTAATGAGCTCTAATTGGCTTGCTTTTTGGAACTTCAATTTTGTGCAAATTCATTATTTTATGTATCAAATTGTGCTTATTTTCTAAAGAAATAAAAGAAAGTCTTTAAAAGAGCTCTAAGATGTATCAAAAATTGCATGAATGTATATTTTGATATTTGTGCCCCAATGCTCCTATTATCATAAAAGAACTTTGAAGTCATTAAGAAAATTAATTAAATTGCTCTCATGGTTGATAAAATACTTAATAGATTGGGCAAAAGGTCTTAAACGAACAAGCTTTCATACTCAGTGAAGAGAGGTTAGATTTCCACTCATGTCTTTCCTTGAATATCATTTGTAGTACTTCTTGAATTAACCTAAGGAAGATTCCACCTACACTTAATTAGAAAACTATCTGTGGTATCAAATTAGAAAACCTCTTGAATTCACACTCGATGTGTTCTGCTCTGATCTTTGTGCTTAATGTTTCACTATCTTTTTGATGTTGTCAAAAAGGGGGAGAAATATCTAAGTATATGCTATATATACTCATAATGCTTTATTACTTTGAATTGAATACAAATCAGCTTAAAATTTAAATATGTTGATTGTGTTAAGCTGATTAAATCTAAAGCATTATCATGAAGTATGTTTTTTAAATATATATGTTTTCTACTTCATGCAACTTAGCTATGTATTACTTCTAGAAATCAATATCTTTTATATTGCATATACTCCAAGTTTTGTCATCATCAAAAAGGGGGAGATTGATGACCCAAAGATTGATTCATAGATTGATTTTGATGATCACAAAACCTTGAAGTATAGATACTAATGTTTATGTTGCAAGGAGAAAGATATTTATTTTGCAAGGAACATAGCAAGTTGGAAGAACACAAGAAGGCCTCCAAAGCTCTCAAGTTGGAAGAAAGCTACAATTTATTGGTCCAAAGTTTAAAGTTCAAAGGATTCAAATTGGAGGAGTAAAATCAAAGGAAAAATTCAAAAGAACAGTCTTCGAGTCGACTCCGGAGAAGTATGAGTCGACTCCTAGGAGTCACAGGCAGAAAAGTCAGAGAGCAGTTTTCGGGTCTGAGATTCGAGTCGACTCCAGTGGAACGCGAGTCGACTCCGATGGTTGGTAGGTCGACTCCAAAGAAAGCAAGAGTCGACTCTCAGCGGAACACAAGGAAAAAGTCAGAGACCATTTTTGGAACTCTGAGATTTGAGTCGACTTCCGCATTGCACGAGTCGACTCCGAGACTCCGCGACCATCAACAGACAGAAAACCAAGTTACTGCCTCTGAGATTCGAGTCGACTCCCAGACAGCTCGAGTCGACTCCAAGACAGCGCTACACCAAGATGGCAGAAGGCTGTGTTTCGCAAACTGAGAGCCGAGTCGACTCCAAGGAAGTTCGAGTCGACTCCAAGACTGGATGAGCCAAAAGACAGAGAATCGGGAGTTCGGGCTCTGAGATTCGAGTCGACTCCCAGGACAGTCGAGTCGACTCGAGTGGATCAAATTCAAAATTGGATCCACGGACTTCAGTGGATGAGCCGACTCCGAAATTGCCAAGTCAGCTCCAGAAGTTGGCGAGTCGACTCCAGGTTAAGACGAGTCGACTCCCAGTCAAGGCATGCACTTTAATTCAAATTTGGAACAGTGGCCGAGTCGTCTCCAGTAAAGCACGAGCCGACTCCTGCAACAGGCGAGTCGACTCCTGATCGCGCGAGTCGACTCCAATCCCAACGGTAATATTGTCAGGAAGTGCAGACTGTGTCCAACGGCTCTATTTTTGTCTCTAACGGCTATATTCTTGTTTCCACGCCATCTAAAGCTATAAAAACAAGAAGAGAGCTAGGAGAGAACTTATGGAAGTGGGAGAGATCATCTAGGAAAGAGATCTCAAAGAGATTACAAAGGAAATCTCCCATAAGCACAAAAGGGCCATCCAAAACGAAATAGAGAGAAGAAGAGCATCCAAGTGAATCCGAAAGCTTCCTCTCCATCCGTGTGCTGCCTCGGGGATCCTCTACTTCATGCCAAATCAGAGGAGGATCAAGTAAAGAAGAAGCCGAGCTCCTCCATCTTCAAAACTCGTTTGAGGGCTTCTCTTTACTCTATTTGTTTATATTGTCATATTTGCTTGTTTAAGAAGCTTTGTTTTGTTCTATACTTTGTTTTAATATCTTGTAACTTGATTCAATCAAGGGATTGAATCAAGGGGTTAAGGTTTGTTGGTGAGCCAAAGAAAAACCAACGGTGATAGGTTTGTTGGTGAGCCGAGGGTAAAACCAACGTGTAAGGGTTTGATTGTGATCCCGGAAAAACAATCGGGGAGGTTCTAATCGGTGAGCCTGGAAAAACCGACCGAGTTCGTTGTGCGCTCGTAAAACAACAAGTTGGGTTGTGAGCTTGTAAAACAACCGGCTGTAATCGGTAGGATTATAGTGAAATTCCCAAGAGGTCTTGGGGAGTGGATGTAGGTGCTGGGGTGCACCGAACCACTATATGTCCTTTGTATTTGTAATGCCTCTAGTTATTGTCTAACTAACACACTTACTTACTTAGATAAATTGCTTGCTTAATTCTTATCCGCACATCCTTTAGTTGCAAGCATATTTAATCAAGTCGAAGTCTATACATCAAACCCTTGCTAAGTTTAACTTTCACTGTGCATCTATACAACTTAGCATAGTTAATCAAAAAGTTTTAGAAGTAGCATAAAAGTTTTAAAAGACCCAATTCACCCCCCCTCTTGGGTTGTATCTACTGGGCAACAGTGGTGATTTTGTGGTGATTAAATTCGAAATTCAACCTTAATTAGAAGTAAGATAAAGATAAGGATGACATATGCCATGAAGAGAGAGAATTTGATCTTATCCAATTCTTTTCATGAATTTATCTCTCCATTTCGACCCATGTAATGATGAAAGAGGTCTCTGATGTTGCCAAGTGTCCCATGGCACCATTAAATAAATTAAATTAATTTTTAATCATATTAAAAATCAATTTATAGCGCCATGCATGGATATGTGACAAGTGGATTTCAAGATCCGAACAGTTTAAAATCAAACCCATTTAATTTAATTAAATCCTAACAATTAGAATGATCCAATTACCATGGGTTGAACCTAATCCAATTAGGTCAATCTCTAATTAAGCACAAATTTAATCTAATTTACTTTGGTCAACCTAAGTCCTCTTGATTCAGACCTAATCCAATCAAGTCAAAAACCCTGATTGAGCCCAGAATTGAATCTAATTCAATTTGGCGCATCCTTAGTCTAATTACTCAATCCAATTGAGTTCATTAGCAATCTAATTACTAATTAATCCTCCAATAATTACTTTAATTATTTTATAAGATAATTTGCCAATCGAATTGACCAAATTACCCCTGAATGATTCTTAATCATTCATCAGCCTTCTTGATCAATCAAGAATCTTCTATACGTGTGACCTCATAGGTTCGAACCTAAGCCGGTAGTATAGGAACGACTTCCTACACTAATCGATGTGACCATCTAGCAATGGTACCCGACGTCCGGATAAGCCGAATATATGCGAAGCAAATATTCTGGAATCCTGAACTATGGTTACTGTATAATTCAATTCCTTTGACTCCTAATGCCAGGATGACTTAGAGCTCACTGTCAACCCTATAATTAGTACATCCATTATGTGATTAACTTTAGATATCCTGTAACTCCTCACTGGGATTACCCTGGCCAAGGTTTTGCTAAATTAATCACAAGACATTATCTCCAGTTTTCAGGAGGGGTCAATTCCATCTCGACTCACAATTGACTACGCAAGTTGACTGCACCCAGTGACCTTCCGTCACTGAATTAGAAATTCAGGTGGTCGGGTACCAAAGTACAATGAGTTGCTTGCTAGTCACATATTGCGGTCTCAGGTGAGAGGGCCAAACTTATGCCCATATCCACTCAGAACATCTCTTGACAGTAGAGCGTTCCAAAATTGGTCACATTCAGTGAAATGTACTCCTACACTTCATCTGTGTGGCATACCAGTGTCTCCACACTCCTTAGTTAAGAGGACAACCAACGTATATGTCACACAACGACCTAATCTCGATAATGCTGTCATCCTTGTAACAACATATCATTTGGTCGCGAACTAGTTTAAGGACTCGAAGATAAATCCTCCTTTATCATTAATAAGTCCTAAGGACTTCATCATATAAGAGTTCATTTGAAGATGTAAAATGATGAATAATGCCAAAAAAAAGACTTTATTGATTTGTCAATTTATTTACAAAATTTAATCATCAACATGCTGACGATTGACATTTAGGATATAATTCCCAACATCTACTGCATCACATGATCAACAAAATGTTCTTCTCGAAGACAGAAAAATTTGATCATGTTTCAGAACGGGATATACTAGTAATGCATCATATTCTACAAAGACTCCCACTGAACCTACCCTACCCGATGCTTAGATACATGGAAGCTCAAGGATAGAGAAAAGGAGCTTCACTTCCTTATGGTATGGTCTTAACTCAAGTCTTCTGTTACTTCGATGTAAATCTAGAAAGGGAGACCAAGAAGGAACTACTGTCTTCTGATGTTTACAATGACAAATCACTAAAAGGATGGGATTTGACAAAATGGAGGAAAAATGGACTCATAAAGGGAAGGGAATTCAAGATGAACGTGGTCAAGACACTCCTATACCACACAAAGGCAAAAGAATTCCTACACAAGCACCTCCAATAGAATCTCCAGTCAGTCAGCCTCCTCCAATACAATGGCTATCAGATCCTCTACTTAGATTTGAGAAATGGCAGTTAAAAGCTATTGGGGACAACATTATTATAGCATTGCTTAATTCTGGAGTCAGTTTTAGCAAAGTCCATCATCTCACTAACATGACCCAAGAAGTGAAAGCAGAACTACAAGGTTTAAGGCAACTTGCAGCTAATCGACAAAGAAGAATGGCAGCAATTGAAGAGCAACTTAGGATTCAAAGAAATTCTGTTCAAGGCTCTGTACAAGCATTGAAAGAAGAACACAGTCAGCTCACTAGCTCCATCACTGCACTAAACAGTAAAATTGATAAGATGATGTGATGGGGACATCAGAGCCCTTCATCCAGATGATCCTGAGCCCCCGAATTGAGTCAGACCCGTTTATTTGCATATTTATTTTATTATTTTATTTCTGGGCTTATTTGCATTCTAGGATTTATTTGTGGTTTATTTTATTTCTGGGCTTATTTGCATTTTAGGGCTTATTTGTGGTTTATTTGTGTTATTTGTGGGTTTATTAGGATTTATTTCTGTGTAAGGGGGTTTATGCAAATTGTGTATTTGGGCCCTATATATAGGGAACTATTTTCATGATTAGGAATTAATGAAGAATTAAGAAATTTTCTCCCCACCTATTCTCCTCCTCTCTTCTTCTCTTCTCCCTCTTCTCCTCCTCCTCCTCTTTCTCTTCTCCCTCTTCTTCTGTTCTGATTTAAAATCCCACTGAAGTTTTCCTCCAAAATTGGTGCGGCATCAATTTGGTATCAGAGCAATGCTGGTTTTGCCCCTGCTGCCAAAGCCCTGATCCATCTCCCGGCTACTTCTTCCAAACCGAGAGGAAAAAAAAAAAAATCTCTCTCTCTCGGTTCAAACCAGAGGAAAAAGGAAACCCTTTCCACCGCCCACCGCCCTAGTCATCCACTCCACCAAAATCCCACCCGAGACTTCATCTGTCTCTTCCCCTCGGTGCTCACCAGAAGAACACACACACACTTAAAAAAAAAAAAGAAGGAAAAGAGAGAAGGTCCCTCCCTCCCTCTCGGTTCTCATCAGAGAAAAAAAAAAGAGGGGAAGACCCCTGTTCGTCGGCCCCGTCCCGCTGGCCGCCAAGCCCGCGGCCACCACTCCCACGCTCCACCGCCGCTGCATCACACCACCGCCAGGCCGAGCGCCGCCCCCTCCGAAGTGTCGCCGCACGCCCCGAGCACTCCGCCACCATCGGGCACCCTGTTGCCGCTCGCGGAAGCCTGAGACCGGCCGCCTGCATCGTGTCCGCAGAGGGGACCGCCGCCGTGGAGTCCCGCGGTTGGTCGTCGTCGATCGCCGCAAGCCCGTAGCCGCTGCCGCGATCTCCACCCCGCCTCGCAGCCACCGCCACGAAATCCGGCGCATCCCCAACGAATCCGTCGGAGATTGAAGACGGCCAGCGTAGCGGGTAAGATCCAAACCCGTTAACCCGCAACCCATTAGCCTGGCTCCACAAAAAAAGGGTTCGGCACGTGATTTACACGTGACAACTCCGTAACGAGTATCGGGTCGGGTCAAACCCGATAACCCGAAACCCGGTTCCAAAAGGCCCTCACGTGACCGCATGTGCGTACAAACAAAAAAAAAAAAAAAAAACTGCTTAACTCTGTTCCTGACGAAGGGAAAACCCTAGGGGTTTCCGCCGCCATCGCCACTGACGCCGTCTTCGCCGAGCCGCCATTCGTCCACGGTGCTTCCCCACCGTCTGAGTGCAACCGCCATTGCCCGTCGCCGCCCCGTCGCCGAGCGCCGCCGCCGAGCGCCCCTCCGACTCCGCCACCTCGTCTGAGCACCCCGTGCCGTCGCCGCTCGACCTCCGGTGACCGAGCTGTCGTCGTCTCCGTCGTCTGAGTTCCACCGCCTGAGTGCCTCCCCGCCGTCGAGCCCTCGCCTCTCGCCGCCCGAGCCCTTCTTCTTCATCCCAACATCCTAGATCCTGATCTTATGATCTGGAACACCGCCTGAGTGCCTCCCGCCGCCCGAGCCCTCGTCCGAGCCTCCTCTGAGCGCCGTCTCCTCCGAGCGGGTCACCTGCAGCGTCCCTTCGCCGAGCTCCATCCGGCCTTCTCTTCTCACCCGAGACTAGTAGACATCCTAGCGGTGCCATCACGCCACACCCGAGCTCCACCAGCCTGACCCTAGCCCGAGGTCAGCAGGCCGCAAGCCCAGCTCCCCCACCCGGCCCGCGCGCCAACCTTCCTTGAGCGCAGCCCAGTCCAGGCAGTTTCAGAACAGGCTTGGTCCAGGCCCGTGTGCCGTTTGCTGAAGCGCGGCCCAAGGCCCTTGGCTGCAGGCCCTGTTTCAGGCCCGATCCAGAGTGTTCTTCAGCCCATTTCGACAGCCTAGGAATCTTTGTGCTGTAGATCCAGGTCTACAACTCCAGCTAGCTCTGCCCAGCGCCAACTTCGTGTTCGAGACTTCACAACGGATGCTTCCGGTTGACTGCATCCGCCACAGGTGATAGGTTTCTACTTTTTCTGGCTTGTTCATTTAATTATGTTCTAGTTCTCTTGCATGATAGCCACATTTTGAAAACTTATATTGCTGTTATAATTCAGAACATTGAACCTTTCACTTCCGAACCCGTCCTATTACCCTTTAAATCTTGACATTAAATTAGCACACCCTAGTAACAGGACGTTTCTCAACATTATTCGATCAGATTGATTTAGGATCAGAACAACTGTGCTACTTGATTGCAATCTAATTTCTTAAATTGAATAATCTTAATCCTTAATTCTGAATAACCGAAGTAAAAATCAGCAACATTTAAATTTTAAGTTATTATTGTGAAGACTTGCTGATTTCTGAAATCATAATAGATTGCATTAGTAGGTTATCCTGCATCAAATTTGGTCCTACATCATAGTTATTAGAGTTTCATTAGTGACACTGCATTTCACATCATCACCTAGTGTCATCATTGCATGTCAACCTGTAGTGATATGGAGTACTATTTCAGTCAACCTAAAACCCCTGTAACTACCATGAATTCCGACATTTTGAGGTCTATCAAGGAACAGATCGTTGCCATGCGGGCTAGATACAAGGAATTCACACAAGAGATCCATGAGCTCATGCAAAATTCTAGGACCCCTACACCGCCAATCCCTGTTGCAGCCCAACCTAAAATCGGTTTGGTTGCACCACCTGTAATCCTTCCCCGTGTTCTTGGGCACCAAATCCAATGCTCAAGATGTCAACAATTTGACCACATAGCATCCCAATGTTCCATTAGGACCTACCTGAGTACTGAACCAGAAGCTAGGAGCCAAGAGGTCGAATATGTCGAAGAAGTCTATGAACCAAATATAGAAGACTATGAAGAAGACGTTGAAGACGAACCTATAGAATTAGATTTTGTCCAAAATGATTTCCAAAGGGAGATTATTGATCTAAGTACAACCAAGTCATTTCACATCACTACTGTGGAAGAGATAGTGATAGATATTGAGAGTCAGTCACCTGAATTGGCACTTGTAGCTAAAGATACCCATGTGGAGTCCAATCTTGAACATTCCCCTATAGTAGTTTTCCTTCTAGAGAAGCTTAATGATGTAGTCCCTGATGATCTTCCGGATGCACTTTCTCCGATGCGTGATATCCAACACGCAATTGATCTAGTTCCCGGAGTATTTCTGCCCAACCTTCCACATCATAGGCTCAACCCAAATGCATATGCTAGGACTTGGGATTTAATTTTACCGACAGTTGAGTTTGCATATAATAGTTCGGTTCATAAGTCCATAGGCATAAATCCATTCGAAGTAGTGCATGATTATAAACCTAGGCAACCCATAGACCTGTTTTTCATGTCTCATCAGTATAGAGTCTTTGAGTCTGCACAATCAATTGCTTCACATCCACATTCATTGCATCAAGAAATCAGCAATTGTAGTCATTTTAATAACTTAAAATATAAATTTCTTGCTGATTTACATAGACATTATAAAGAGTTAAGTGAAAAAGATTACGTCATGATAAGAATTAGGCTTGAACGATTTTCTTCAGATACGTTTAAGAAATTGCAAACTTGTAGTGCAGAATCGTTCAAAATCTTAAAGAAAATCAGTTCGAATGCATATGTTGTGGATCTTCCTGATGACTATGGGATTAGTGCGACATTTAATATTGAAGATTTGGTCCCATACAAAAAGATAATATTCATGCCTTCTGACCCCTTTATTGATATACCTGCCCATGTTGGACACCCTGACCAATTACCTGCTGTTGAGCCACCACTTCCCAAAGTTCATGCACGTAGAGAACAAATAGAACATATATTGGATGAGCAGGTTATTTCAACTAGGAACGGTGGTTACCAACGTTACCTTGTTCGGTGGAAAGGTCGACCAAAGTCTGATGTGACGTGGATTTCCAGAGCACAGTTGCAGCGCCTTGACCCCGATCTTCTGGAGCAGTACGACAGCCGGCCAGACCTGTACTCGACGGGGTCGAGTTTTTCTCACCCGGAAGGAGTTGATGGGGACATCAGAGCCCTTCATCCAGATGATCCTGAGCCTCCGGATTGAGTCAAACCCGTTTATTTGCATATTTATTTTATTATTTTATTTCTGGGCTTATTTGCATTCTAGGGTTTATTTGTGGTTTATTTTATTTCTGGGCTTATTTGCATTTTAGGGCTTATTTGTGGTTTATTTGTGTTATTTGTGGGTTTATTAGGATTTATTTCTGTGTAAGGGGGTTTATGCAAATTGTGCATTTGGGCCCTATATATAGGGAACTATTTTCATGATTAGGAATTAATGAAGAATTAAGAAATTTTCTCCCCACCTATTCTCCTCCTCTCTTCTTCTCTTCTCCCTCTTCTCCTCCTCCTCCTCTTTCTCTTCTCCCTCTTCTTCTGTTCTGATTTAAAATCCCATTGAAGTTTTCCTCCAGAATTGGTGTGGCATCATGATGGAAGAGCCAAAGGAAGATCAGTTTGGACCTTCATCTTCAAAACCTTCAACCTAGACTGACCTTAGACTGAACTTAACCTGAACTTAGACTGGAACCCATGTTTTCAAAATATAATCTTGTACTAAGCTGATGTTTATTTAGCACACTTGTATACTGACTGATACCAATTGATACAAATTGTAATCTTCTGATTTATCAAATGTACTTGATAATGAATGATTATCTTTCTTGAAGTATATGTCTTTATTAGTTTATACACTGCTATGATGCCTATCAAAATCTGTAATAGTATCAAAATCCTTAATGTTGGTGTCATATATTATTTTTAGTTTCATTTCTTTTATTGATGACAAAAAGGGGGAGAAATATATGAAAAAGAATTCTAAACTAAGAAATAAGAAATGTGAAAAGAATTCAGAATACAAATCGGGAGAAATATATGAAAAAGAATTCTAATCTGAGAAATAAGAAATGTGAAAAGAATTCAGAATATCAATCTCTACATTAAAGATAATATATAGGGGGAGATTTAAATTATGATTGTAAACAAAACTTAAGAAAAGATGAAGAACAAGAACTCTGCATAATTCCAATGTTTATAATTGATAGGAGGAGACTTTTCTCCTTAATTTGGTGAAATTATGTATATATCTCTGAATGTCATATTTGCTCTGAACTTCATTATAAAATTCTGATAATTGCAGTGAAATTTATTGCAAAATTCTTTTGTAACTTAATGGTTTTGTCATCATCAAAAAGGGAGAGATTATTAATCCTAAAGAATGAATTTTGATGATTACAAAATACTCGAGATGATGTTGTGTACTAATAACATTGGCTTAATTGTGAAGTTTTATAAGTCAAGAAAAATCAAAAGAATTGAAACACTACAAAATCTTAAGTTCTTCGCAAATATCTCATTGGACATGATCTAAAAGGAAATAATCTTAATCTAGTCCATGGAGATCAGAGATGAAGTTTAAAGTTTTCTTTTTAAAAGACTTGAGTCAACCCCTAAGCAAAAAAGAACAAGTTTAAGTTGATTTTGATATATTTTATTCAAGGAACACAGTCAATGAGTCGACCCCCGCAAAACATGAGTTGACCCTTGCATAGTTCAAAGTAAACAGAAAGCTTTCACCGCCTGAGACAAAGTCTGAAGAGTCGACCCTTATTCAAAATGAGTCGACCCCCAAAATTGAAGAGTCGACCCTTGTGTTTGAAGAGTCGACCCCTGTTCAGTCTCAGCACCGGCTGAAAAACCAAAGCGTGAGCCCACCCTTGTGTTTAAAGAGGCGACTCTTGATGAAGATGAGCCGACCCTTAAGGATAAAGAGTCGACCCTTTGCAAATATCACAGCATAAGCCTTCTCGACATTTTGAAGTGCCGATCCAGAATGAACATAAGTCGATCCCTGAGTTACATGAGTCGACCCTTGTAATGCTGGGACCACAACGGGAAGCTTTGAATGACTTTTGTCTTCTTCTGTAATAGAAAAAGATTCTCATCAGAACGGGAAGAAAGAATTTCAAATTCCGCCGAAGAATTTGTCTGTAAATACGAGGGAACCTCAGAATGGAAACAATAAGAAAAGGGAAAAGATTCTATAGAAAACCAAAAGGTTTCCACTGAGAAAAAGAGAAGAAAAGCTTAACAGTTCATCATCCTCACCGGTATTGAATCAAAAACTTTCTCCTTGAGGAAATCAGTCGAAGCTTTTCACTGCAACGTGAAGAGCTGCTGTTCGGACATTGGAACATCCTTCCACAGCCAACTTCTTCATCGGCTTCAGCTTTTATTTTTATTGATTCACTCTTTATATTCTGAATCTTTAAGTTTACTGGTTACAACATTCCTTTAGTTGGATTAATTGTTGCTGTAACAGTTTCATTGATTTGAAACTTGTAAAGGCTCTTCCAAGCCTCGATTGGAAGTTGCTGAATCGGAAACATTCAGCAAGTTTTAGAGTTTTTGGTTGGTTTATCTGAAAACCAACTGGGTTGTTTGTGAGCCCGGAAAAACAAACGGTGTAAAGTTTGTGGTTGGTTTATCTGAAAACCAACTGGGTTGTTTGTGATCTCGAAAAATAAAAGATTTTCGGTTGGTTGCCTGGAAAAACCGACTGGGTTTTGATTGTAAGCTCGAAAAACAATCAGGCTGTAATCTGTTGGGTTATAGTAAATCTCAAGCTAGGCTTGAGGAGTAGACTGAAAGGGTAGATGCCCTATAAGCCAATCATTTGATAGGTTTCTTTTTGTAATCCTCCAAATCATGTACTTTGAACTTGATATATATCAATAAAGGTATTGTGTTTCATCATTTGCTGCTTATCTGTTTTATTATTAGATGATGAACCCCATAAATTAGGACATTGATTTTAGGGTTATGATGAGATCATACCAGTGAGACCTAAAATCCTAAAATCCTAATTTAGAATATTCCTAGTCAAATTGGTATATTGAGTCGGAGATCAATATTACTGGAAAGATTGGTACATCTTATGTATGCTCAATGTAGAGGGTGATTGATCTCACAATCACTTGTGTGAGACACTAATACAAAGATGTGGGTGCTTATTAGAGGAATGAGTTCACTGAAATGACCAGCCATGAGAACATCTTACGGATTCTTACTTAATTGTCAAAAGATGGTTCTCATAGTGGGAGTTGTACAAGTGATCCTTAGACCTGAGATCACAATGGTACCTTGTGCACTTGAACCTATATTTTGATTTACCCTCATTCACGACATTGCGTTGTGTACAGGGTATTCTGGATATGGTGGATTTTGTACGAAGGTTGTGAGTAGGTCAACAAGAAATCAGTCACTTCTAGTAAGAGAAGGTAACATCCTACTTACTCTAATCTTATGATGATTCAAGAAGCCTTTGATCAAAGCAAAATGAATATTAGAAAGAGTTTCTAATGTTTCATTGTTTGAATTATCATATAAAAGATTGAGAGAGACATGAATAAGTGATTGAGTTTGATATTGATCCATACTCATGCACTTATTCAGGATGTAGTATGACTGAGGGATTGAATTGCACAGTACTTGCCACTGAAGGGTATGTTTGGATTTGTCCAATACATTCCTCATCTTCCGGGTAGACATGATACGTTGCTAGACGTCAATCATGTCTTGTGGGTTGATCGGATCAAAGAGTTTGATTAGATCAAAGCATTAGAAAGGTTCTGATTGCTAAGTCAGGTTTAGCACTAAATTGAACCTAAATTGGATTAGAGGTATTCTAATCAGGTTAGGTCAACTTGCACCTGCACCTACTGCTGGCTAAGATAAGGAACCCAATGGGTCACACACAAGGAAATTGATCAAGGGTCTAATTGGATTAGATCATGTTTGCAAGATGAACATGCTAGCACATATTGCAAACCCTAGCTCCAGATTCAAATTAAATTCGAATCTGATTCTTAGGTTAGGTTGATCTAATATGATTAGATCATGACCTAATATGGGTTAGCCAAGAGTTGGAACCCATTTGGCTTTAATTAGATCTGATTTGATTAGGTTTAATGTTTTCTTTAAGTTGGTTAAACCCAATTGGATTGGATTTGATAGGGCCTTCACTTCTGGACCATTGGATCGCTCCCTGGATGAAGGATCTAGACCATTGGTCAGCGCCTGAATCTGGACCACTGGATGGCTCTCTGGATGAAAGATCTGGACCATTGGTCAGTGCCTGAATCTGGACCACTGGATGGCTCTTTGGATGAAAGATCTGGACCGTTGCTTAGCGCCTGAATCTGAACCATCGGTGATTGCATCTTGCTTCTGGACCATTGGATGGCACCCTGGATGATGATGCCTTGATCTGGACTATTAGATGGCGCCTAGATCTGGACCATTGGCTTTGGTTCACTGCATTTGGGCCCCTCGGATCATTAGGATTTAAGAGGAAGACGTGAGAAAGAAGCGTATCGTTAGATACGGCTTTTTCTAAAGCTTGATACACCCTTCTCCTTAGCACCCCATCATGATGGGATGCCCCTCTTGGCACATGCCTCATCATGATGAGGTGTGTGGATGGGATGCATCCCTTTATGATGCATCCCTCCATCTCTTATAAATAAGGAGGCGCCTTGGGGTTCTAAAGATCATCCAAGAAAAAGCCTCTTCTTCTCTCTTCCTTATCCCTTCTTTCTTACAAGCCTCTCTCTCTTTTATCCTAACCCAAGACAAGAGGGTCTTCTTTCGGACAAAAAGGCTAGTGAATATTTTAGACGTAGAAAGGAAGAAGGAAGTGAAGGAAAATCAGCCAATTAAATCCTTTGGAAGGCTTGAACAACTATAATTAAGTTTTGGTGGAGCTAGAGTCTTGAACCCATTCTTGTGTGGATCAACATTGGAGGGTGAACATTTGGGCACCTTAGGACATCTTCAGACATATTGGATATAGCGTGATAGGTATTCTTCTATACCAAGATTATATTTTCTACATTATTTGGTTATACTATCTAGGTGATCTTGGCTTATTAGGGTTTCATATAATGGGTTTTATAAGAAAATTTTATAATTCCGTATCTTCCGTTGCACCCTAGGGCACTAGGAATCCTAACAGTGGTATCAGAGCCACCCTTAATCAGTTTAACCAAATGATAATACATACTATTATCTTGATGCTATGAGATAGCTAGGTTGTTTGTATGCATGATTAGTTTATGCTATGAGATAGTGTTATATTCATGTTGTAGCACAGTATAATTGCTAGTGCTAAATTATAGAATGTGCAATGAGACCAAAATAGTAGTATGAAAACTTTGGGCTGACCCATTCTGGAACAATCGACTCAATTGGTGTCTAGGAAGGAAGCCACAGGTGGTTACTTAATTAGGACCTCAGTCTTTGAGTGAGAGGTGCCTCGCACCTGCTTTTCTGGCCAATTATTTGATTGTCCTTTATGGTTGAGCTTAATGTTAGTAAGATACTACTATTTGAAAGTCCTCACTAAATTCATAATTAAGTCGTAGTGTTAATTGCTTTAAGCTGAGCCATTCTGAATCAATTGACTGAGTTGGTGTCTAGGGAAGAGACTACAGGTGGTTATTTAATTAGGACCTTACTAAGTAAGGAGAGCCTCCTATCTGCTTACCTGGCCAACTATTTGATTGACCTCCATGGAAAAGCTAATTGCTGATATAACACTATAAAGGTCCTTCCTTCATGCTTAGATATTATTATGTCAATATCTACGCTAGCTTGTTGTGATTCCCACAAGGCTAGTATTAGGGATTGATATTGTAATATCTTGGTGCATATGATGCGTATGACATATTTTAATATGTTGCCTTGTTGTGATTCCCACAAGGGCAGCATTATTCAAATATGACTGTATAAAAATGAAGGGTTTGACTTAACTAGACACAATAGTTTGTTGTGATTCCCATAAGACTATATGTGTGCTAGAGGACAGGATAAAGTTGGAAATTGCATGGAATGTAATTGGAAAGAGTTTTCTACCTTTGAACTTATAAGGGCTTGTTGTGACTCCCACAAGATCTTTTATAAGGAATTTGGATCTCAATCCCACTAATAAAATTAGTATTTTCTCGTTCATCATACTTGAGGGTTATAATATTCGATAAAAATAGAGAAAGTAACAATTAGATAAAAGTCCTTGTCTGATTGAATACATGTCATCATGATTGGTCTGCTTATATTAGTGTTCTTTGTAATTATAGATTAATTCTGCATAAATGACATCTTCACTCTCACTTAGAGGTATCTTAGATACAAACAAATTGACTGGTCCCAACTATGTGGACTGGTTGAGGAATTTAAAGATTGTTCTCATACAAGAAAAACTTTTCTACATTCTTGAAACCCCTGACCTAGGGTCAGCAGGGAAAGATGCAACTGAGGAGGAATTGGCCACATATCATATGTGGAAAAATGACAGTTTGACTGTCAAATGTATCATGCTTGCTTCTATGAATAATGAATTGCAGAGGCAGCATGATAGCATGGATACTCACTCCATACTCCTTAACTTGAAGGAGTTATATGGTGAGCAGAGCAGAACTGCTAGATATGAGATATCTAAGCAGTTGTTCCGTGCTAGAATGATCGAGGGATCGTCTATGCAAGATCACTGTTTAAAGGTTATAGACTTGATCACTCAATTGAGTCAACTTGATTTTGCTATGGACAGTGAGCTCAGTCAGGATTTGATCCTGCAATCATTCGACTCATTCTCGCAGTTTGTCGTGAATTATCATATGAACAAACTGAATTCTTTCCTGCCGAGCTTCTAAATATGCTGAAAACAGCAAAGTCTCACATCAAGAAGGACAAGGGTCCGATCTTTTCTGTTGGTGAGAGCTCAAAGAAGAAGTCGGGCAACAAGGGTTCAAAGAAAAAACTAAACCCTAAGAGTCGCATCAAAAAGAAGAAGGGAAAGAAAATCTCTGGACCCGGTACCTGTTTCCACTGCGGCAAGGCGGGGCATTGGAAAAGAAACTACAAGAGCTTTCTTGCAAGTGTGAAGCCTGATGCAAGTGTTGCATCAAAAGATATGATTTATTACATGCCAATATGACATTAAGTTCTTCTGATTCTAATTCATGGGTATTGGATACCGATTGTGGTTCTCACATATGCAAATCTTTGCATGGACTGCAGAAAATTAGAAGTCTGAAGAAAGGTGACTTCGAGCTATATGGCGCTGGAGGAGAATCCATCCAGGCCGAAGCTGTTGGCACCAACATACTGGAGCTACCCTCCGGAAAGTTCTTGAAGCTAGAAGACTGTTATTTTATGCCAAAAATCATTAAAAATATAATTTCAATTCCTTTGTTGCTTAAGAAAGGATTCGAAATAAATGGAAAGAGCAATGGTTGCTCTATTTCTTTATCTAATGAGTATTATTGTCATGGCACTATGGAAAATGGTCTTTTAGTATTATGTCTTAATAATGTTATGTTTCATATTGGCAAAGATAATAAAAGAAAAAGAGAGAATATTAATAATACCCTCCTCTGGCATTACCGATTAGGTCATATTAGTGAGACAAGGTTACACAAGTTGTATAAAGATAAATTCTTTGATCCTTATGATTTTGAATCATTAGGAACTTGTGAATCTTGTCTTATGGGTAAAATGACCAAGTCTCCATTCTCGGGATATGGAGAAAGGGCAAGTGAGTTCTTAGAACTCATACACACTGATGTGTGCAGTCCTATGTCAACTCCAGCTAGAGGTGGATACTCTTACTTCATCACATTTATTGATGACTTATCAAGGTTCGGTTTTGTGTATCTAATGAAACATAAATCCGAAGCCTTTGATAAATTTAAAGAGTATCAAAGTATGGTCGAAAAACAAATTGAAAAGTGTATTAAAATTCTTCGATCTGATCGAGGAAGAGAATACCTTTCTAGTGAATTTTTAGACTATCTTAGATTAAAGGGTATACTCTCTGAATGGACACCTCCATATACGCCACAATTAAATGGTGTACCTGAAAGGAGGAATCGTACCTTATTAGATATGGTATGGTCCATGATGTTCTTCACAAATCTTCCAATTTCCTTCTGGGGACATGCCCTAGAAACTGCTGCATTAGTATTAAATAGAGTACCATCTAAGTCTGTATCTAGCACTCCATATGAGATATGAAAAGGAAAGAAACCTAATCTTAAGTATCTTAAGATATGGGGTTGTCATGCTTATGTCAAAAGAAATTTTGGGCATAAGTTAAGTGCTAGATCGGACAAATGTATATTTGTAGGTTATCCTAAAGACAATTTAGGATATATCTTCTATGATCCTACTGAACAAAAGGTATTTGTTGCTAGGCATGCCACTTTCTTGGAAAAAGAGTTTTTCTTAGAAAAAGGCAAGGATAGAAGAATTGAACTTGATGAAGTTCAAAAGCTACAAGGTGAGACACATAATAATCCTCAACCAGATGTACCCATGAAAGAGGTACAACCACTACATACTACTCCTCTCCAAAGGTCAGAAAGAGTGTGAAATGCACCTGAGAGGTATGGATTTATCATTGAGAATGATGAAACCCACATCGTTGATAACGATGACCCTCTGACTTATTCAAAAGCTGTCAAGAGTAGGGACTCTGACAGATGGCTGGAAGCCATGAAATCCGAGATAGATTCTATGTATACAAATCAAGTGTGGACTTTAGTTGATGCACCTGAGGGAGTGATTCCAATAGGGTGCAAATGGGTATACAAGAAGAAGATAGGAGCTGATGGCCAAGTAGAAACCTACAAGGCCAGGCTAGTGGCAAAAAATTTCAGGCAAAAACAAGATATTGATTATGATAAAACTTTTTCACCAGTAACTATGCTCAAATCTATTCGGATTATGCTTGCTAGAGCTGCATACTATGATTATGAGATCTGGCAGATGGATGTCAAAACCGTCTTCCTTAATGGTCACCTTGAGGAAGAGGTTTATTTGACACAGCCAGAGGAATTTGTCTCAAGAGGGAGAGCAAATCAAGTATGTAGGCTTAAGAAATCCATTTATGGATTAAAGCAGGCATCTAGAAGTTGGAACATCTATTTTGACATGATAGTCAAAGAGTTTGGCTTCAGTAAAAATATAGATGAATCTTGTGTGTACAAGAAGACTAGTGGAAGTGCTATTATCTTCTTGATATTATATGTGGACGATATATTGGTCATTGGAAATGATGTTCCAATGATGCAATCGGTCAAGACTTGACTATCAAAGAAATTTTCCATGAAAGACTTAGGTGAAGCATCCTATATACTTGGTATAAGGATTTATAGAGATAGATCTAAAAGGATGCTAGGTTTGTCCCAGTCTAGGTACATAGATAATGTGCTGAAGAGGTTCAGCATGGATGGAAGTAAGAAAGGTTTCTTACCCATAGGACATGGCATACAACTCTCTAGGAAGATGTCTCCTAAGACATCTGAAGAGAGGAATAGAATGAGTTCTATTCCCTATGCTTCGGCAGTAGGGTCGATCATGTATGCTATGTTATGTACCAGGCCTGATGTAGCTTATGCCTTGGGTATGGTAAGTAGATTTCAGGCAGATCCCGAGGAGGATCATTGAAAAATTGTAAAAAGCATTCTCAAATACTTGAGAATGACTAGAGATGTTTTTCTGATTTATGGAGGATCAGAATTGAAACTAGAAGGCTATTCAGATTCTAGCTTTCAATCTGATCTAGATGATAGCAAGTCAATCTCTGGATATATCTTCACTTTGAATGGTGGAGCTGTGAGTTGGAAGAGTTCCAAATAGCAAACTGTAGCTGACTCAACTACTGAGGCAGAATACATAGCTGTTAGTGAAGCTGCTAAGGAAGCAGTCTGGATGAAAAAGTTCATCACAGAGCTGGGTATAGTTCCTGAGATTGCCGAACCAGTCCCAGTTTATTGCGATAACACTGGAGCTGTTGCATAGGCTAAGAAACCAAGGTCTCATCACTGATCCAAGCACATTTTGAGACGCTTTCACCTTGTTCGAGAGATAATCGAAAGACAAGACGTCAAGATTGAACGAGTAGACACAAAGAACAATATAGCAGACCCATTTACTAAAGCTCTACCACAGCAGCAATTCAATCGTCACCTTGATTGTATGGGGTTAAAATATAAGGGCAATTGGCTTTAGTGCAAGTGGGAGATTGAAAGAGTAGATGCCCTATAAGCCAATCATTCGATAGGTTTCTCTTTGTAATCCTCCAAATCATGTACTTTGACACTTGATATATATCAATAAAGGCATTGTGTTTCATCATTTGCTGCTTATCTGTTTTATTATTGGATGATGAACCTCATAAATTAGGACATTGGTTTTAGGGTTATGATGAGATCATACCAGTGAGACCCAAAATCCTAAAATCCTAATTTAGAATATTTCCAGTCAAATTGGTATATTGAGTCGGGGATCAATATTACTGGAAAGACTGGTACATTTTATGTATGCTCAATGTAGAGAGTGATTGATCTCACAATCACTTGTGTGAGACACTAATACAAAGATGTGGGTGCTCATTAGAGGAATGAGTTCACTGAAATGACCAGCCATGAGAACATCTTATGGATTCTTACTTAATTGTCAAAAGATGGTTCTCATAGTGGAAGTTGTGCAAGTGATCCTTAGACCTGAGCTCACCATGGTACCTTGTGCACTTGAACCTATGTTTTGGTTTATCCTCATTCACGACATTGCGTTGTGTACGGGATATTCTGGATATGGTGGATTTTGTACGAAGGTTGTGAGTAGGTCAACAAGGAATCAGTCACTTCTAGTAAGAGAAGGTAACATCCTACTTACTCTAATCTTATGATGATTCAAGAAGCCTTTGATCAAAGCAAAATGAATATTAGAAAGAGTTTCTAATGTTTCATTGTTTGAATTATCATATAAAAGATTGAGAGAGACATGAATAAGTGATTGAGTTTGATATTGATCCATACTCATACACTTATTCAGGATATAGTATGACTGAGGGATTGAATTGCACGGTAACTTGCCACTGAAGGGTATGTTTGGATTTGTCCAATACATTCCTCATCTTCCAAGTAGACATGATACGTTGCTAGACGTCAATCTTGTTTTGTGGGTTAATCAGATCAAAGGGTTTGATTAGATCAAAGCATCAGAAAGGTTCTGATTGCTAAGTCAGGTTTAACACTAAATTGAACCTAAATTGGATTAGAGGTATTCTAATCAGGTTAGGTCAACTTGCACCTGCACCTACTGCTGGCTAAGATAAGAAACCCAATGGATCAGATACAAAAAAATTGATCAAGGGTCTAATTGGATTAGATCATGTTTGCAAGATGAACATGCTAGCACATGTTGCAAACCCTAGCTCCTGATTCAAATTAAATTTGAATATGATTCTTAGATTAGGTTGATCTAATATGATTAGATCATGATCTAATATAGGTTAGCCAAGAGTTGGAACCCATTTGGCTTTAATTAGACATGATTTGATTAGGTTTAATGTTTTCTTTAAGTTGGTTAAACCCAATTGGATTGGGTTTGATAGGGCCTTCACTTCTGGACCATTGGATTGCTCCCTGGATGAAGGATCTAGACCATTGGTCAGCGCCTGAATCTGGACCACTGGATGGCTCTCTAGATGAAAGATCTGGACCATTGGTCAGTGCCTGAATCTGGAGCACTGGATGGCTCTCTGGATGAAAGATCTGCACCATTGCTCAGCGCCTGAATCTGAACCATCGGTGATGGCATCTTGCTTCTGGACCATTGGATGGCACCCTGGATGATGATACCTTGATTTGGACCATTAGATGGCACCTAGATCTGGACCATTGGCTTTGGTTCACTGCATTTGGGCCCTTGGATCATCAGGATTTAAGAGGGAGACGTGAGAAAGAAGCGTATCATTAGATACGGCTTTTTCTAAAGCTTGATACACACTTCTCCTTAGCACCCCATCATGATGGGATGCCCCTCTTGGCACATGTCTCATCATGATGAGGTGTGTGGATGGGATGCATCCCTTTATGATGCATCCCTCCATCTCTTATAAATAAGGAGGCGCCCTGGGGTTCTAAAGATCATTCAAGAAAAAGCCTCTTCTTCTCTCACCCTTATTCCTTCTTTCTTACAAGCCTCTCTCTTTTGTCCTAACCCAAGACAAGAGGGTCTTCTTTAGGACAAAAAGGCTAGTGAATGTTTTAAAGGTAGAAAGGAAGAAGGAAGTGAAGGAAAATCAGCCAATTAAATTCTTTGGAAGGGTTGAACAACGATAATCATTTGGTGGAGCTAGAGTCTTGATCCCATTCTTGTGTGGATCAACATTGAAGGGTGAACATTTGGGCACCTTAGGACACCTTCAGACATATTGGATATATCGTGATAGGTATTCTGCTATACCAAGATTATATTTTCTACATTATTTGGTTATACTATTAAGGTGATCTTGACTTATTAGGGTTTCATATAATGGGTTTTATAAGAAAATTTTATAATTCCGTATCTTCCGCTGCGCCCAAGGGCACTGAGAAACCTAATATAGACGTAGGTGCTGGAAGTGCACCGAACCACTATAAACCTTGGTGTTTGTGATTGTGGTTCTTCTCTTCCTTTCCTCTGCATTTTTTTGACTGCTTTCCTAACTTTATTCACTATCGTATTTGTGCAATCTTATTTTCGCTGCTGAATCTATAAGATAATAGTAACCCATACTTTCTATACATTTTATCTTTAATTATTTTTTAAAAAGACCCAATTCACCCCCCCCCCCCCCTTTTTGGGCTGCACCTTTGGGCAACACTTGTTTTCATAATTACAAATTTTGATTCTCACAAATCTAATACATAATTAAGCTCATTATACAATTATCTCACAATAGTAAAATAAGAACACAATAGAAGCAATATAAGAGTACTATGAGAGGAGATGGAAACTCGGTTGAGAGAGGGATACTTTGGTTGAGTGGTGTACTTTAAGACTTCACTAAAAGTTTCTATTTATAGGTTTGAGAGGGCAAGAGACATCGGAGGGCATTTAAAGCTTGATTCCCATCAATCTTCAACCATAAGGCATGAATGGCTTGATTAGATTGATTTCTTCAATCAACATAAGCTCAAATTGATCTTGTTTTTCATAACTTGATATGATTTGAATTTTGCACATGTCTAAGTGTGGTTGACATGCTTCAGTATGTAGATTGAACATCTCCTTCTTGTGGCAAGATAATTTTTCAACATGACGAGGATGATATATAGCATCATCTAGACCATTCAAGCTTGATTTGGTTGATTTGCTTGTATTATTTTTGCTTTTGATGGAATGGACGAATTTTTTTCTCTTCAATCAGCAAATACATATTTTTAAATTCTCTTACACTCCATTTAGAGAGATTTGACAAATAAAATTAAAATCACTTAGATTTTGCACACATGACAAAATTGGATGTAACTAGTGGACCATTTAAGATATTAGTCCCAAATTACCTTTAGGTGGGGATGTAAATGAGAGAACACATGAACCCTCGACAAATAAACATTAATTAATATCATTTATAATAATATGATGACATAAAAATAAGATATGATAGCATAATTTCAAAGTTTACAAAAATCAAATTTAAAACTGATAGTGCGCAAAGATCATATTATTTTGTATTTGATTTTTATTCAAACTCTATCAATATTGGTACCGTTAGAAAGCTTATTTCAATAGCTTTCTAGTGATATAAGGTTTGTAATTTTTTAAAATTATTTGATTAGTCAAATATCCAAAATACACAGAGTAGTCTTTAAGAAACTTATTAAAAATAGAATTGCACATGTGTCTCATATATGCTCAAGTGTGTGCATAATTTGTTGTCATATTTCATGTTGGACAAAAATTATTAGAGACAATCCAAATTTAATCACAACCATTGATCTTTTGATTAATTTCTTAAATCTAAGCATACATTAAATCAATCAAATTCAAGTACACTTTTTAGCAAACACGTTATAACGTAACGACATGGCATATTGGAGCATATTTTATCTCAATAGGCTGGCCAAATCTCATTAGTGGGTAGATTAACTAATACTATGGATTAGTCTAAAATTATAAGATCATTAAACCCAGACAACTTAAACAATTTTTCATAAGATCGAGCTAAATGCATTACACATATAATATGCAATATTTGAACCAAATAATTTTGTGATCATTAAAACAATATAACACACATGGATAATTTTATTTTTCTCAACAGAATGAAATTAGGAATAGAATCTTAGTATGTAAACAAGCAATGATTCTCAATACATTATTGTCTTGTAATTGCGGTTCTGGACTTTGATCTATATCTTGTCCTATTTGTGTTCTCTTTTATTGATGATTCCATGTGTTAATGCCCAAATTTTGCCCGACGATGATGGAGTCCTGGAGAGCGTTGGTCAACCTGCATACAAGGAGAAAGAGAAACAAAAGAGCTTGTTAGATTGTCTCCGATCAGGCCCTCTAATGCATAAGTTAAATAAGATATTAGAAACAACAAGAGAAAAAAGAGAGAATGTTATAGTGTAACCTGTGTCCTCCGCATACCTGGGTTCTTGAGCCCTTCTATAGATGAAGAGTTTCTATCCAATCGGAGTTGGACTCTTCAGAGTTTAAATTTTAGTAAGAGACTACCTCTTAGTTTTTCTTATCTAGAGCAGTCAAGAAATAAAGAGTCCTACTGAAATTGGCTCTCTGCTAGGCCATGAGTCGGCGTATGGTAGGCATGTCAGATTAGGCCACATCACATATGCTCCACTTCTGAGTCTAAGCTATTTTTTCAGCTTGTACAAAGGAAGTAGTCAACTTAACCAACTGTAGGTAGGTTTTGGGCCTATCTTGTCTCGCCTAACTTTTAAATTCACGGGTCAAGAACATGATTAGGTGCATAAATTGTGGCTAGTTTGGGCCATTGGACTCATTTTATTTTGAGAGTCATCGGGGTTGGCTTCTTATACTGAAAGCCATTAAGGTTGGCTCTACAACCTATAGGAGATCAACTCTGCGACTTGTGTAAAGTCAGCTCTTTGACTTGCAATAGATCGGCCTCCTATAGATCACCTGCAAGAGGTTAGCTCATCTTACTTAGACCGATCCAGATCCTTCTTGTATGTAAAAAGTAAAACTCTTATAGATGTGCAAAGTAATGCTAGAGGTCAAATTGTTGAGGATATAGTCCTTTGCTAAGCGCTTGTCCCTCATTCTGTCGGGTTACCCATGCACACGTTGCGACGATCGCAGCGGAAAGACACATGCGGGGTCGTTCATGTTAGAACCCGCCCATGCCGCAGAAAAATTTTTAAAAATTCAGACGCAGCGGAAGAGGCATGTGCGGAATCAACTGTTCATCGCATGAACGTTGTTCAAAAACCGTTCGTAGTTAGATAAGGATTAAATACTTTTGAAACATTAGGAAGATCAAATCTTCACCTTTGTACGGGTAGGTGATCACCGCAACCTGATAATCGTGGTTTTGGAAGAGGGTTCGCTTGAAGCCGCACAAGCGTCCGGCCTCTACGGGTATCCACACGAAGTAGAGGACCGATCAAGGTTTTCTTGTCTCTCCGAGGTGCTAACTCCCTTGCAGAGACTTCTTTTGATGGCTGATATCTTCCCTTTTAATCAACTCTTGATTATGCTTGGAAGGAGGAAGAAGAAGAAAGGATCTTTGAAGAGGAACCAAAGGCTAGACACAGCCTTTTCTTTTCCCCGCGTTGGAAGAAGGAAGGGAAGGGGAGGAGGCCGCCAAGGCCTTCTTCTTGTTCTTCTTTGCTTGCGGCTGAAGACCAAAGGGAGGAAGGGGGCCACGAGTTGGAGAGGAATAGGGCTTCAATCAATGCCCTAGGGTGCCGCCCACTTCTCCTTATAAAGGCATGAAGGGCTCCTACAAGTTAGGAGCCCTTGACTTATTTCCAAGAGGGGCGCCGGCCCCTCTTTTCTTGCCGCACCAAGGAGGCCCCTCCCTCTTGGTTAGCCCTAATCCTCCTCTAAGGAGGATTGGGATGCCCTAATGTGGCTAAGCCCTAATCTAATTAGGCTTACTCCAAGGGTAAACCAATTTTGGGTCTAATCTAGGTAAGTCCTAATCTAATTAGAACTTAAATCAATTTTGACTCATTTGAACTCTTCAATCCTAATCCAATTAGGAGTCTTGATAATTCATTAGATTAATAATTAATTAGAACTTAAGAAATCCTAATCCAATTAAGATTTATTCAATTTTAGTCCTAATCCAATTAGGACTCTTATTGAATCCGAAGTCCTAATCCAATTAGGACTTCTAGGAATCCTATTCTTAGCAGGAATCCAAATTGAATTCAAAATCCTAATCTAATTAGGATTGTAGGAATCCTACTCCAAGTAGGAATCCCAATCCTACTCCAAGTAGGACTCCCAGTCCTAATCCAATTAGGACTCCAGGAATCCTACTCCAAGTAGGTTTCGTGTTTAAGTCCAATTAATTAATTTCCATTGTTCCTTCTTCAATTTATTATCAATCGAATTGATTACTCGTGATTTATAATTACTTTTCAACCATCGGATCGGTCAATACTTCTAGTGTGTGTGTGATCCCATAGGTTCTATTCTGACTGGTAGTGAGATATATTGTGATCTCTATCACAATGTCATTGAAAACTCCTTTCAATGGGTCGGAACGATTCCAACTCTACTCATTAGGGTTTATCGATCATCGAAATAATCCCTGTGAGTCTCACCATCCACCAGTGATACCTAGCAGCATGTAGTGGCTATCCAGCAGAATGGAATGATGAACCTCTAGGTGCGGTTATCGAATGATACAGTCCTACTATCGTGGATCCCTACAGGACGGAGGTCATGGACAACTCGTCAAACCCCATCGTCTGTCATATGTCAAGATTTATTAAACTTAAGTTCGAGAGTGGAAAACTCTTTCTCCACTGTGCATTCTGCCCCGGCCGAGGTCTTATGAATTCAGTCTTATAAATCACATAGGATCTCTCCTTATCTACCAAGGTCGATAGATTCCTTATAGGTGCATACCCTACTCCTACACAATCTGACTGGTAGTGAGATATATTGTGATCTCTATCACAATCTCATTGAAAACTCCTTTCAATGGGTCGGAACGATTCCAACTCTACTCATTAGGGTTTATCGATCATCGAAATAATCCCTGTGAGTCTCACCATCCACCAGTGATACCTAGCAGCATGTAGTGGCTATCCAGCAGAATGGAATGATGAACCTCTAGGTGCAGTTATCGAATGATACAGTCCTACTATCGTGGATCCCTACAGGACGGAGGTCATGGACAACTCGTCAAACCCCATCGTCTGTCATATGTCAAGATTTATTAAACTTAAGTTCGAGAGTGGAAAACTCTTTCTCCACTGTGCATTCTGTCCCGACCGAGGTCTTACGAATTCAGTCTTATAAATCACATAGGATCTCTCCTTATCTACCAAGGTCGATAGATTCCTTATAGGTGCATACCCTACTCCTACAGTGAGCCTACTGCAGCCAATCTACACTGCATGGACCCATATGGCTAGAGACCATGTATATGTGCAGTCAAACTACAATAACCTCACTGTGAGTAGCCGAAGCATCGCGGGTCAAAGAACCAGTCACACTATTGCAACATCAAGCAAGTCACTGACGAGTGGATAGTTATCCAAGTGATTTCTTATTTTGGTCATGCTCAGTACCCTTGTTCTTAACAAGCACCTGCACTATTACTTCAGTGTCGCCACACTGTGGACTCGAGTCTCGTCCATCCATAAGGAAAGCAATGTGTGCACTGATCGGATCGATCACCCTCCTCATGATGATCCATTGATCAGGAGCATTCAGAAATTAATCACCAATGATGCATGGCTCAAATCCTTAACTCTTAAGAATATGCATCATTATCTTATTAATTCTTGGACGATTCATAGACACATAAACAATATGAATGAAAAAGATGCCTTTTATTTATTTAATAATAAATAGTCAAGTACAAAATTATGTCCCTAGAATTAAAAATGTGTCAGCCAGATTGGCTTCTAGGGCATAGATCTAACAATCTCCCACTTGCACTAAATCCAATTGGTCATATATCTTAGTCCCATCTTCTCAAGGTGGGCTTCAGTCTTTTGCTGACTCAGCTGCTTAGTGAATGGGTCTGCCACGTTGTTCGCGGAGTCTACTCTCTATACCTCGACATACTTCTTCTCAACATAGTCGCGTATGAGGTGGAAGCGCCGCTCTATGTGCTTGGACTTCTGATGAGACCTTGGCTCCTTAGCAAGAGCTATGGCGCCATTATGATCGCAGTAGAGTGTTATGGCATCTGATGTCATCACGTCCAACTCTACAATGAATTTCTTGAACTAGAAGCTTTCTTTAGCAGCTTCAGAGGCGGCGATGTATTCAGCTTCCATAGTAGAATCAGCAATGATCGGTTGTTTAGAACTTTTCCAATTCACCGTACCACCATTGCATAAGAACACATATCCAGATGTTGACTTCCTATCATTGACATCAGTCATGAAGTCTGAATCTGTGTACCCTTCTACCTTTAACTCTGATGATCCTCCAAAGACCAAGAATAAATCTTTAGTTCTTCTCAAGTACTTAAGAATATTCTTCACAGTTGTCCAGTGTTCTTCACCTGAATTCGACTGATATCTGCTTGTGACACTCACAGCAAGGGCTATATCAGGTCGTGTACATAGCATGGCATACATGAGGCTCCCTATTGCTGATGCATAGGAGATCTTGCTCATGCGTTGAATCTCTTCAGATGTGTTGGGGCACATCTTCTTGCAGAGATGAATTCCATGCCTTAGGGGTAAGAGACCCCTTTTAGAGTTTTCCATGCTGAACCTTTTCAGCACTTCCTCTATGTACATCTTCTGTGATAGGCCAAGCATCCTTTTAGATCTATCTCTATAGACCTTTATTCCCAAAATATAGGATGCTTCCCCAAGGTCTTTCATGGAGAACTCTTTTGACAACCAGACCTTGACCGAGGTTAGCATGGGAATATCATTTTCTATCAGGAGGATGTCGTCCACGTACAGTACGAGAAAAATGACAGCACTCCCACTAACCTTTTTGTAAACACACGGTTCCTCTTCATTTTTTATGAAATCAAACATTTTGATTGCATCATCGAAACGAGTGTTCCAACTCCGAGATGCTTGCTTTAGTCCATAAATGGACCTTTGCAGCTTGCAGACCTTGTGATCTCCATCACTGGAAGTGAAACCCAAAGGTTGTTCCTAAGGGGTTTTAGCATGTTATAATACGCAGCGGAAGCTAGGAATTTTAAAAATTTCTTAATAAAGTCCCTATGCATGAAACCCTTTTAAGCCTAGATCACCTTAATGATTACAATCAAATGATATAAAATAAACGCAGAATTAGTAGAATATCTCAAACGCTAATCCAAAGTGTACAATCTCCACGAGGCGTCCAAGTGTCCGCCCTCCAATGGTGATCCACACGAAAACTTGATCAAGACTTTAGCTCTAAAGACTTTTGATCCTTAATGCAGAATTCTTCTAAAGAACTCTAATGGCTTGCTTTTCTTCCTTTCTATTTTTCTTTAGCCTTCTAAAATTACTTCTAATCCATTTGTCCTAAAGAAGACCACCTTGTCTTGGCTTAGGACACACTAGAAGCAATGGTAGAAAGAAAGAAACTAATGTAAGAAAGAAAGAAGAGAGGAGTGGGGTGGAATTGGAATGATGAAACCCATGGAGTGCTAACCTATTTATAATAGGTGTAGGGATGCATCTCCAAGGGATGCATCCCATCCACACATCCTCTCATGAAAGGGCATAATCTAAAGGGCCATATCAAATAAGAGGAGGTGCAGATCAAGTGAGGAGGTGTATCAAATGATATGTCCTTTCATGTGGTGCCATATTTTGACCAAGTCAACATCACATGCTAATCACATGTCCATCACGCCTCACCTCTTGATCTTTCATGATGATGATCCAAGGGCTCTAATGCAAGGCGCCATTCACTTGACCTATTATGTCTTCATCCAATGGTGGGATTAAGATCCAATGGTCAATTATGGTAGCCATCCTCTAACCTAATCCAATTGGGTTAAACCAACTCTCCATTATGTCTTCATCCAACGGTAGATCAAGATCTAACGGTCTAGATTGAATGATTTATTAAATCTAATCCAATTAGACTCAAACCAAGCCAATTAGGTGCCAACTCTTTGCTAACCCATATTAGAATATGATCTAATCAAATTAGATCAATTAAGAATCAGATTCGAATCCAATTCGAATCAGATTCGAATCCAATTCGAATCAGATTCGAATCCAATTCGAATCAGATTCGAATCCAATTCGAATTAGGAGCTAAGGTTTGCAACACCAGCTAGGATGTTTATCTTGCAAACATGATCTAATCCAATTAGACCCTTGATAAGTTTTCTTGTGTGTGACCCATTGGGTTCCATACTTAGCCAGCAATAGGTGTGAGTGCGAGTTGACCCAACTTGAGTAGAACTCTTCTAATCGATTTAAGTCCAAACTGCGCGAACCCGAACTTAACAATTAGAATCCTTTCTAATTGGTGATCAAATTAAACTCTTTAATTTGATCAAACCTATAAAACAAGATTGGCGTCTAGCAACGTGTCATGTCTATCCAAAAAATATGGAATTTGGTGGAAATACCAAAAATACCCTTCAGTGGCAAGTTACCATGCAATTCAATCGTTTAATCAAACTGCATCCCAAATATGTATATGAGTATGAATATATATCAAACTCAATTTCATATTTATATTTTTCTCAATCTTTTAATGATAATTCAAATAATGAAACATTAGAAACTCTTTCTAATTTTCATTCTGCTTTGATCAAAGGCTTCCTGAATTATCATATGATTAGAATAAACAGGATGCTATCTTCTCTTACTAGAAGTGATTAATTTCTTGTTGACCTACTCATAATCTTCGTACACAATTCACCATATCCAGAAGACCTCGTACATAACTTATTGTCATGAATGAGTGTAAACCAAAATATGGGTTCATGTGCACAAGATACCATGGTGATCTCAGGTCATAGGATCAGTTGCACAACTTCCACTAAGAAAATCATCTTTTGACATGTAAGTAAGACTTCATAAGATTTCTCTTTGTAGGTCAATTCAGTGAACTCATTCCTCTAATGAGCACCCACATCTTTGTATTAGTGTCTCCACACAAATGATTGTGAGATCAATCATCCTCTGCATCGAGCATACATAAGACATGCCAGTCTTTCCGGTAATCATTGATCCCCGACTCAATGTACCAATGACTGGGAATATTTAAGATTAGAAATTTAGGATTTTAAGTCTCACTAGTATGATCTCATCATAGTCTTAAAACCATTGCCCTAATCTAAGGAGTTTATCATAAATATAATCAACAGCATATGATAAAACATAACGCCTTTATTCATATTTAAATGTCATGTACATGATTTGGACAAATCAAAAGAAAAAAAACTTTCGCAATACATATTGCGATTGGCTTGTAGGGCATCTACTCTTTCAATCTTCCACTTGCACTAAAGCCAATCGCTCTTATATTTTATCCCCATACAATCGAGGTGGCGATCGAACTGCTGTTGTGGTAGAGCTTTAGTGAACGGGTCTGCTAAGTTATTCTTTGTGTCTACTCGTTCAATGACTATGTCTTGTCTCTCGACGATCTCTTGAACGAGGTGGAAGCGTCTTAGAATGTGCTTGGATTTGTGATGAGATCTTGGTTCCTTTGCTTGAGCAACAGCTCCAGTGTTGTCACAATAAACTGAAACTGGTCTACCAATCTCAGGAACTACTTCCAACTCAGCGATGAACTTCTTCATCCAGACAGCTTCCTTAGCGGCTTCACTTACAGCGATGTATTCTGCCTCAGTAGTTGAGTCAGCTACAGTTTGCTGCTTGGAACTCTTCCAGCTCACTGCACCACCATTTAGGGTAAAGACATACCCTGAAGTGGACTTGCTATCATCTGGATCTGATTGAAAACTAGAATCAGAAAATCCTTCTAGTTTCAACTCAGATCCTCCATAAACTAGAAAAATATCTTTAGTCCTTCTTAAGTACTTAAGAATATTTTTCACAGCTATCCAATGATTTTCTCCTGGATCAGCCTGGAATCTGCTTGTTATGCCTAAGGCATAAGCAACATCAGGCCTAGTACATAGCATAGCATACATAATTGATCCTACTGCCGAAGCATAGGGAATAGAATTCATTCTATTCCTCTCTTCAGATGTCTTAGGAGACATCTTCTTAGAGAGACGTATGCCATGACTCATAGGTAAGTAACCTCTTTTACTTCCTTCCATGCTGAATCTTTTCAACACACGATCTATGTACTTAGACTGGGACAAGCCTAGCATCCTTTTAGATCTATCCCGATAGATCTTTATACCAAGTATATAGGATGCTTCTCCCAAGTCTTTCATGGAAAAGCTTTTTGATAGCCAAGTCTTGACCGATTGTAACATTGGAATATCATTTCCAATGATTAGTATGTCATCTGCATACAATATTAAGAAGACAATGGCACTCCCACTAGTCTTCTTGTACACACATGGTTCATCCACATTTTTGATAAAACCAAACTCTTTGACTGTTGTATCAAAACGGATGTTCCAACTCCTCGATGCTTGCTTTAATCCATAAATGGATCTCTTAAGCTTGCATACTTGATTTGCTCTCTCACTTGAGACAAATCCTTCTGGCTGTGTCATGTAAACCTCTTCCTCAAGATAACCATTAAGGAAGGCGGTTTTGACATCCATCTGCCAAATTTCATAATCATAGTATGCAGCTATTGCAAGCAAAATCCGAATAGATTTAAGCATAGCAACTGGTGAAAAAGTTTCATCATAGTCAATTCCTTGCTTTTGCCTGAAACCTTTTGCCACCAATCTAGCCTTGTAGGTTTCTACTTGGCCATCTGCTCCAATCTTCTTCTTATAGACCCATTTGCAACCTATAGGGTTTACACCTTCTGGTGCATCAACCAAAGTCCATACTTGGTTGGTATACATAGAGTCTATTTCGGATTTCATAGCTTCTAACCATTTGTTAGAGTCATTACTCATGATAGCTTCCGAATAGGTCAGAGGATCATCATTTTCGACGATGTGGGCTTCATCATTCTCAATGATAAATCCATACCTCTTAGGTGCATTTCGCACTCTATCTGACCTTTGGAGAGGAGATGTGTGTTGTGGTTGTACTTCATCAATGGGTAAATCTGGTTGAAGAATTTCTTGTGTTTCTATTTGTAGGTCTTGAACTTCATTAAGTTCAATTCTTCTTTCACTGCCCTTTTCTAAGAAAAACTCTTTTTCTAAGAAAGTGGCATGCCTACTAACAAATACCTTTTGTTCAGTAGGATGATAGAAGAGATATCCAATACTTTCTTTGGAATAACCTATAAATGTACATTTATCTGATCTAGCACTTAGCTTATGTCCAAAATTTCTTTTGACATATGCTTGGCAGCCCCATATTTTAAAATATTTAAGATTGGGCTTTCTACCTCTCCATATCTCATATGGAGTACTAGATACAGATTTTGAAGGTATCCTGTTTAGCACATATGTAGCAGTTTCTAAGGCATAACCCCGGAAGGAAATAGGAAGATCTGTAAAGCACATCATGGACCTTACCATATCTAATAGAGTACGATTCCTCCGTTCAGCTACACCATTTAGTTGTGGTGTATACGGAGGTGTCCATTCAGAAAGAATGCCCTTTTCTTTAAGATGATTTAAAAATTCACTAGAAAGGTATTCACCTCCTCGATCAGATCGAAGAATTTTAATACACTTTCCGGTTTGTTTTTCAACCATACTTTGATACTCTTTAAACTTATCAAAGGCTTCGGATTTATGTTTCATAAGATACACAAATCCGAACCTTGATAAATCATCAGTGAATGTGATGAAGTAAGAGTATCCACCTCTAGCTGGAGTTGTCATAGGACCACATACATCTGTATGTATAAGTCCTAATAACTCACTTGCCCTTTCTCCATGTCCAGTGAATGGAGACTTGGTCATTTTTCCCATAAGACAAGATTCACAAGTTCCTAATGATTCATAATCATAAGGATCAAAGAACTCTTCTTTGTATAACTTGTTGATTCTTGATTCACTTATGTGACCAAGTCGGCAATGCCAAAGGAGGGTATTATTCACTTCCTCTCTCTTTCTTTTATTGCTTTTATTAATATGAAAGACATTGTCATTAAGTAATAAAACTAGAAGACCATTTTCCATAATGCCATTGCAAAGATGCTTATTAGAAAAATAAATAGAGCAACCATTGCCCTTTCCATTAATTTCAAAACCTTTCTTTAACAACAAAGGAATGGAAATTACATTTCTAATAATTTTGGGCATATAATAACAATCTTCTAATTGTAGGAGCTTTTCCGAAGGCAATTCCAAGTTGTAGGTTCCAACAGCTTCAGCCTGGATGGACTCTCCTCCAGCGCCATACAGCTCGAAGTCACCTTTCTTCAAAATTTTAATTTTCTGTAGTCCATGCAAAGATTTGCAAATGTGAAAACCACAGCCGGTATCCAATACCCATGAATTTGAATTTGAAGAACTTAATGACAAGTTGGCATGTAACATAAACATACCTTTTGATGCAACTCTTGCATCGGTCTTCATACTTGCAAGAAAACTCTTGCAATTTCTTTTTTAGTGGCCAGCTTTGCCACAATAAAAACAAGTACTTGATCCGGAGCTTTTTTTTCCTTTTTTCTTTTTGATGCTACTCTTGGGGTTCAATCGTTTCTTAGAACCCTTATTTTCCGATTTCCTCATAGAGGTGCTATTTATAAGAAGGAGTGGACCTTTATCCTTCTTAATATGCCCTTCAGCTATTTTGAGCATATTTAACAGCTCGGGCAGGGAGGTGTTCAGCTTGTTCATGTGAAAGTTCACAACAAACTGAGAGAATGAATCAGGCAGTGATTGCAGGATCAAATTCTGACTGAGCTCACTATCCATAGCAAAACCTAATTGACTTAATCTGGTGATCAAGTCTATAACCATAAGAACATGATTTTGCACTGGAGTTCCTTCATTCATTCTAGCACGGAACAACTGCTTAGATATCTCATACCTAGCAGTCCTGCTTTGTTCTCCATACAACTCTTTTAAATTGAGAAGTATGGATTGAGTGTCCATGCCTTCATGTTGCCTCTGTAATTCATTGCTCATAGAGGCAAGTATGATATATTTGACAGTCACACTATCATTTTTTCACATCTTATGTGTGGCAACCTCCTCTTCTGTAGCATCATCCCCTAGATCTCCAAGATCAGGGGTTTCAAGTATATAAAAAATTTTCTTCTGAGTAAGTACTATCTTTAAATTCCCCAACCAGTCCACATAGTTTGGTCCGGTCAACTTGTTGGCATCTAAGATGCCTCTTAGTGAAAGTGAAGAAGCCATTTAATAATTCTACATATGCAAGAACAAAACTAATATAAGCAGACCAATCATGATGACATGTTCGCAACTAGATAAGGACTTTAATCTAATTTGTCTCCTACTATTTTTATCAAATATCATAGCCCTCTCCTATGATAAACGTGAAAATATAATTTTTCTTAGTAGGGTTGAGATCCTAATTCATCATAAAAAGCCTTGTGTTTACACAACAAACTCTTATGAGTTCAAAGGTAGGAAACTCTTTCCAATTGCATCTCATGCAATTCTCAACTTTATCTTGTCCTCTTAAAATACTTATTGCCTTGTGTTAGCACAACAAACAATAATATTTTAGTTAAGTCAAACCCTTCATTTCCATATAGTCATATTCGAATAATATTGCCCTTGTGGTTGCACAACAAGACAATATATTAAAATATGCCATAAGCATCTTAATGCACCAAGACAGTATAACATCAGTCCACATTGCAAGTCTTGTGTTAGCACAACAAACTAGCATGGATCTTGACATAATAATATCGAGGCATGAAGGAAGGCTATCAATAGTATTATATCAATATTAAGCTTATCCATAATAGGCAATCAAACAATTGACCAGGTAAGCAGGTGGGAGGCTCCCCTTACTCAGAGAGTAAGGTCCTAATTAGAGAACCACCTTTAGTGCTTTCCTTAGACACCAATTAGATCAATTATTCTAATATGGGTTAGCCCAAAGTTTTTCAACACTATGACTTAATATAATTTTTATTGAGGGCTTATTAGTCTCTAGCACATTCTTTAATTGTAACATATATTTAACATGTCTAAAATAAACTATTATGCATCATGGCTATCTCATAGCATGTATAAATCATAAGCAATTAATTAATGATAGAGACGCAACCAATGATCGAGACGCAACCAGCCCATCTAAAGATCCTTTGCATGGAATTGAAGGTCCTATGACTAGGGCCAAGACTAAGAGGATGAAACAAGCTTTGGAAAGCCTGATCATAAAAATCAAAGAAAAAGAAGACCAACGTGAGATAGAGGCTGCACCTAATTGGGTCACTTTCATACAATTGGGTGAAGATGCTTTGAGTCCAACCTGAAGACAACACTTTGGAAAGTCCAAATCACATGACAAGAAGCATTCATGGGAAGGCCAACTTTCCTATTGTATTTGGATTTTCGTGCATACTTTTGGGGTGATATTTCAGATGATGTTTTGTATTCCCCAAGTCACATTCAGACTTTCTTGTAGTTCCCAAAGTCACTATAATTACTTTGGGATCTTTTTCCTAAGTTCTGGTTACTTTTCTAGGAGTAGGTGTAACATGCATCTTTTCCAAGCCTTGGTAAATGCAGCCTTGGAAAATGCATGACAAGTAGTGCTATGTAATTTCCTAGGAGTTGCTTCTCTTTGAAGCCATTTCAGCCTTAAAATAGCACCTGATTGTACTTGAGAGGGGGAGAACGCATGAATGAAATTTGAGGGTTTCTCCTATGTGAGAGCTTCACCTTTGTTCTTGGATTAGAACTTGATAGTGTTGGTTCTACCGGCAGGTCGCGGTTAGGGTCATGCTTCTTTTGATAACTTTGGTTCTACCGGTAGGTCGCGGTTAGGGTCAAGTTCCTCATTCTCTACCTGTTTCCAGGACGGTCCGAAGTGTGCTCTTATCATTTGGTATCAGAGCCCGGTTCCTGAAATCAGGTGTTATCTATCCTTTGTGTGTTTATCTTGTTTAATTCAAAAAAAAAAAGGTGTTCCGCTGTTGTTTATCTCTATATCCTTGGTGACATCTTCCTTTAATCGGTTTGTGTCATCGTCCTTGTTCCTTTCTGTTCTGCTATTTCAAAAAAAAAAAAAAAGAGAAGAAGAAAAAAAGAAAAAAAAAAAGAAAAAAATTCGGGGCAGATTTTGCTTCTAATTTTCTTGTGGGTTCTTTAACGCTTCCATTGAATTGTTCTCAATTCAAACCTTCCTTGAACCCTTTGTTGGTTCTAATTAAATTGTTCCTTGCGAGTTCTTGTTCCCTAAGGTTATCATCGACTCCTTACTGTTTTCTGTTGTGTAGAAACATCCAAAAGGTTCTTATTTAAGAGCTCATAAGGTGAAGCTAAGTGGTAAAAGGCAAGAGGGTGAGATCATCATCAAGAAAAAGCTATAAAAGAGTGTCCACCAGAGAGAGGAGTGTGTGAGGACCTATTCTGTTTATACTAATCTTTTGATTGCAGCATACAAAGATGAGTAGTGAAGGTAGTAAACAACCAGATGTTGATATGAAGTTATGGATGAAAGCCATTGCTGATCAACTTACTAAGCTTGGTGCAAGAATGAATGATTTGGAATCACCAAGCAGACTCAAACCTTTGAGGGGGCGGATGTTTTGAAGAAGAAGAAGAAGAGGAGTATTCGGATGGAAGAAGTATTGGAAGGAGGCAAAGAGATGAATCAAGAAAAGACAGTCATTTGGGAAGTATTAAGATGACAATCCCTGCATTCCAAGGTAAAAATGATCCTGAATTATATTTAGAGTGGGAGAGAAAGGTTGAACATGTGTTTGAATGTCATAATTATTCCGAGGAGAAGAGGGTTAAACTAGCCATTGTTGAGTTCCATGATTATGCTAGTATTTGGTGGGATCAAATGGTGACTAGTAGAAGTAGAAATGGGGAGAGGCCTATTGGTACATGGGATGAGATGAAGGCTGTCATGAGAAAAAGGTTTACCCAGCCACTACTATAGAGATTTGCACAGAAAATTGCAAAGTCTAACTCAAGGCTCCATGAGTGTGGAAGATTACTATAAGGAGATGGAAATAGCCATGATTAGAGCCAATGTTGAAGAAGACCGAGAGGCAACTATGGCTAGATTCATTGGAGGTTTAAAGAAGGAGATAGCTGATGTGGTAGAATTGCAACATTATATAGAGATGGAGGATTTGCTGCACAAAGCTATTCTAGTGGAAAGGCAATTGAAAGCTAAGAGTACTTCCAAATTTACTACTAGTTCCTCATGGAAATCGAATTGGCAAAATAACAAATCTGTGTCAAAGCCAAAAGAAGATGCAAAGGCCAAAAATTCGATTGCTGCACCTAAAGGTAAAATGGAAACTAATTCATCCTCTAGATCTCGTGATATCAAATGTTTCAGGTGTCAAGGATTTGGACATATTGCTTCTCAATGTCCAAATAAAAGAGCCATGATACTGCTGGATAATGGAGACATAGAGAGTGTGAGCTCAAGTGATGATGACATGCCACCATTGGAGGATTGTAGTGATGTTGAAGTTGCTGAACCTGTTGTTGGAGATGTGCTTGTTACTAGGCGTGCTTTCAACATGCAACCTAAGGCGGGTGGTAATGAGGAGCAACGTGAGCATATATTGCATACAAGATGCCATATAAACGACAAGGTATGCAGCTTAATCATTGATAGTGGGAGTTGCACTAATGTTGCTAGCACCTTTTTGGTTGAAAAATTGAGTTTGCCCACATTAAAGCACCCTAATCCATATAGACTTCAGTGGCTGAATGATTGTGGAGACATAAGGGTGACTAAGCAAGTGATGATTTCATTTTCCATCGGTAAATACAAGGATGAAGTTCTTTGTGATGTGGCATCTATGCATGCTGGACATCTACTTCTTGGGCGTCCGTGGCAATTTGATAGAAGGGTTATTCATGATGGGTACAAAAATAGATACACTCTTGTTATGAACAATCACACCATTGTTTTAACACCTCTCCAACCAACCGAGGCCTATGCTGATCAAATCAGAATTACAAGAGAGTGTAAGTTGAGAGAGGAGCAATTGAGCATTCAAGAAAAAGAGAGGAAAGATAAGAAAAATGAGAGTGAGCAGACGAAAGAAAAGAATAAATCAGAATCCAAAGAAGAGAAAAAAAAGAGAGTGAGTGCATTTGCAAGCAAAAGCGAGGTTGAGAGTGCCTTGTTAGCAAAAGAGCAGCTACTTGTGCTCATACACAAGGATGTTTATTTCACTAACGAACTCAATTCTTCTTTGCCTAGTATGGTTGCTTCTTTGTTACAGGAATTTGGTGATATTTTTCCAGAAGAAATTTCCCATGGATTACCTCCTACAAGAGGTATTGAGCATCAGATTGACTTAATTCCAGGTTCT